>NC_142519.1:1752500-1787500 GCF_964205215.1 Stylophora pistillata
AACCTAGATAGCAAAATAGGGGGCCCAGTAGGTCATGACCACCTCTTATCCAACATTCATCAGTGAAAAAAGTTCAATTTTGTTGCTTTGTTTGGTATGTAAACTGCTGAAATGAACCATGTCTACAACTAGTTTTTTTTTTTTTTACATGTTATACCTCATAAATGCAGAAATCATCTATCAATTTTTACCTTCTAGGAAAATCGCTTTACAAAATGCACAGACTGCACAAAATACAAGCAGGAGAAAGAGACAACTGTGGACAAAGCCAGAAGAGCTGAAATTGATCACTTGTTGAAGCTTCATCTTGATTTAGTCTGGTGAGAGAAATGTTTAGAGAAGTACACTTAGTTTGATTAACAAAAAGTCTGTCACATCAAAAGCAATTCACTAGAATTCTTCTGTTCTTCAGAACTAATAATAATTTTTCCCTACATCCCTAGGCAGGAAAGGAGGGTGTACTATCTTTATAGGTATAAAGCCAGGAGGTACCCATCAAAGTATGTGGCAAATGTGAACTCCAGAGAATCACAGGGTAGCGTCGCTTAGTAGTGGAAGGATAGCTAGTACATAGAGCTCCAGAACGAATGCACAAGCACCACGTGTAACAATCCCAAGTGTTTTAATTTTATGTGATACAAAATGGAACGTAGTCAGGTAGCGATAAATAGGGTAGTTGCTGAATACTTGGTGTGATTGCGATAGCAAATGTGGTAGAATTACGTGTGTGTGGTTCGAACTAGAAGGTAACAGAAAACGAAACGAAGCTAATTAATTGACTTATAAACGATGACACAGCACAATGACCTATTCTTGAAATCAACTGAACTAATAATGAAGGAAACGATAAACTAAATCGAGCATAAACAATATAGGTAACTTACTTTGGTAGAGCTCCTAGCGTACTTGAAAAGTGCGGGTAGCAGAGTAGACAAAACAATTTTACAATGAGTAGCGGAGCGCACGACCTCTTGACAGCGCTCAAAAAATGGTTCTCTCTTTTTTGCAAGCCCGTAATATGAGCGAATGACTGACATAAATTGCGTAACGTTTTCACACCAATTACAGTAATCGACAAAAATAAACCATAACATAGATAAACATTAACTAAGCATAGACAATAGGCGGTTAAGCAATAAATAATCTTAAGTACAAAGAAAATAAATAGCGTTTCAAAACTAACAGCAAATATTGCTGATGGTATGGATCAACACACCACGAATGTCCCAAGTGTGCGCCGAATTACCATGGCAATGTCTGTACTTACAACTGTGGGAACCGGCACCTAGTTGGTTCTATTATTCACAGTGGACAAGCATAAAATGGAAAAGAGATTTATGGGCATTTGACTATTACCAGTATCCTCATGACTCTAATCTCACTATGACAGTTCTGTTGGAAGTCCTTGTAAGATGGTCCGAGGAATTTGACCTACCACCCATTCTTTACCTGCAGTTTGAGAACTGTGTTAGAGAAAACAAGAACTGGTACATGTTTCCTCTATTGGCACTTCTGGTTGAAGAGAAAATTTTTGAGAAAGTAAGTTATCTTGGGTAATTTTAAAAAGAAATGTATTTGCCTCATCCACATTTCCCACATGGCACTTTGTTCAAGCGTCAAATTGTCCCATTGCAATGTTTTCAAGGTTGAGTGGGAAGTTAGTTTCCATTCAATTCCAATTTTTGCAATTACTGAATGAACATAACCTAAAGTTGAAAAAAAAAAACATTACTTTTACTTCTCTTCCTGAATTTCAGATGAGTGAACTTTCTCCCAGTGGGACATACCCATGAGGACATACATGTAGATGCCTTTTTTGGGGTTTATTCAAAACACTTAGACAAACTGGATGTTTACACAGTTACAGGTAAGTAAGTGTAACGTAAAGTAATTATCTCAAGGTACAGTTGGAGTAACTGAGAGGTCTAGCAATCAAAACTGCCTGACTGTGCAATGTACCAATCTTGTGTGGCATATATTCATATAGGTTATTTATCGATATAACTACATATCAACTAGCACTGTGATGGAAAAAAATCTGCATGAGGCAAGAGCATGGTTCAAAATTTAGTCTATAGGAAGTATGAACTCTTCCACTTGAATTACCAGATTATATGACACTCACATGTTATAAATTTTGTGAATGTTCACTTACAGGGTACATGTAAGATCTTCGTTTTTTTTTTACACTTCACTGTCACCTAGAGTTACTGAAGGCACTGGAAACATGCATGAAGAATCCAACACCCAAGCCCTATATGCTCAAGATGGTTTATGACATAAAATCATTGATTAATGATTACTGTGAGGAGTTACATGAACACACAGTTCCAAAGTGCTTCAAATTTACATTGAACGAGGATGGAAAAGCAGTTATGCACTACAGAAATTGGAGCTATGAGCCATGGAAAGAGCCTTTTGTAATGCTGAAGGCTAGCACATGAAATTCTTAATTTGTGGTTCCTGAGTCATCGTTAAAACACTAACTTACCTGACGTTTTCTGCATTAGCCTTGGCACTGACAATTTATAGGCCTGAAAAATAATATTAATGCTCCAAATAACTGAACATATGCTGACATATGTTGAGAATGTGCTGGAGTTAAACTGATCCTCAATTTAAAGTATATCTCACTGCTTTTCCCTTTCTTTACGACTGGGATCATAAGGTGTACAAGTCAAAGAAGAATGAAATAAAAAGAGAAAGCCCTTATTAATGTCTGTCAAGGAAATTTGAGCCTACAAAAACATTGTTAGACATGGTTTGATGCTACTCTGGTTTAAAGATTTGATTAATTTAACAGAGAAGTTACAATTGTTAAATATTTAATCCAGAATAGTATCAAACCATGTTTGATAGTCCACCTGGTTGCCCTGTGAGCTTTGATGTATCAAATTAATTGTCTGTCCTTTTTTGCTATACTAGAGTTTACCCTCAGGAAAGTCAAATCCTGTGACTCCCTCCCTAAATAAACTGGACATGGAGGGATTGAAGAGAGATATTCCCACCAAATATCCTAAGAATATGCCCTTACAAGCATCTCAAGAGTTGGAGTCCTGGTTAGCAAATACAGAGGTTAATTTGTTATCAGTACCTGACAACTACACTTGGCCCTTGGCCAGTGGATAAATTGAAGAATACTTCAAGAACTGTTGTAGCCTCAAATGCTGAACTCCCAAATGAACTTTTAGAGCTCAGAGAGGAAGAGATCCAGCCTATCAGAGAGGTGACTAATAATCAAAATGCAGTTGTAGGCACTAAAAAGCCAAGCCTTCAATTCAATAAATATAAAAGAGAAATAATTAGAGGGGTTCATTACTCTAATCCCTTCTGTGTCAGTTTATAGATATATACAATTCCAGTTTTAGATATATAATAATGTACCTGATAAAATTACATGCTTCTGATTGGCTGAAAACATATGAACTCTCATGCAGCACAAATGCAAAGTTGTAACACGAGTGCATATTACAAATAGTTCAAACACACTTTCAAAATTTTGTCTGTACATTATAAACAAGTAGTAACATGACTTTTTCTTCAATTTGGTCTAGTAATCACTTGTAAATTTTTCAAAGACCACAAAATTGCACTTTCCCTTCAGGCTCATGGAAAAATTTTGTTGTCTTTTGAAAACTTATTTATACTTATTCACACCAAATGCACTTCAATTGAATATGACAAGGTGACATAATCCATTTCTTATAATAATCAAAGAATAAAATAAGAACAATTGATAATTCATACATCTCATTCGAAATATGCACCTTAACAAGCAAATTCTAATGACATGTCTGTTGCATATTCCAGATTTACACTGGCCGTTACAGGACCCCTAGCGAAAGGGAAGCGCCAATTGAAATGGTAGACGATTTCCTCGCTCCCCTTCAAGTCGGTTGCATTGTGGCTATGTACTTCGCCAATTACGATAAACTGCCCCGCATTGGCAAGGTCCTGGCCATCGAGGAGGAAATATGAATATTGAGTGGCACCAGAAAATTATGACCTTTCCAATAACATTTTCAGCCATAACTTCATAACTAATCAAGGTATCAACTTAAAACTTGGCCATGATATAGAACTTTAAGAGGCCTATCATTTGAAGTGTCAATCAAGTTGCCACGACGACCCCGATGACGCCATCAGGTAAATAAATGACGATAATTAACAACACTCTAATGAAAATAATGAAAATAATGAAAATTTCATGTGTAAACAAAGAAATTGGCATTTTCAAGTTTTTCTTGTGATCAAAAAAGAATCATTGAAGTTAAGGAGACTCGTTTCCATGGCAACCACCTAAATTACTTGGAAATGTTATGTAACACACCGTAAAACAATTACTCAAGCAAGCTCATCAAGTTTCTCTTGAATCAGTTTAAGCTTTTCAGACTGTTCATTAAATTGCTCTTGTAAAACTTTCATATCCTTTTCAAGGTCATCCCTTTCATGTTTAAGTTTTGAAGCAACACCTGCAATATTGTTGGTTAACATTCACATGGTTCAACAGTTGAGAAATATTCTTCCTCCAGTGCTGCTTGGTAAGTGATTAAAGCATCCTGCTCATTCCTTAATCTTTCATTGAAGCTAAGCATTTTGCTGACCGATCTTTTTAAACCCTTGTTTTCGTCCTTGAGCTCAGCTATTGCTTTTGACTTGGGTGTTCGTTGCTCTCTTGCCATCGGTGCATTTGAACCAGGCAAATAAAATAAACTTTGCTTCAGTAATTCAAGCTCCTTTTTATTTTTACCCAGTTTTTGGAATTTCTTCAGCAAATCATTGCATGCCTTGTTCAGATTTTAAGATGTTAGACCACTCTGATATTTGTATAGCTCCAATGGAGTCAAAGCACTAATCCACCGGTGTCTTTTTTTCCCAGAGATTTAGAACAAGATCAACAGTTAAATGTTCCCTTTTTAATGGTTTAAGATCCTCACTCTGCAATGCTGCCACATTCAAACCATTTTTCTCACAAAATGGTCCCACAAAGATGCCTTTGTTCACAAATTCTGACAAGACAAAAATTAAAAATTTCTTCAATTCAGGGCCTACTCTAACCAAATCCAAACAGATACCGAGAAGGCAGTTACCTAGTGAGTATGCTTTGAAAATTAACGTGATCAGGTGATGAAAATGGAATGTATTGGAAAGTTCCTCGATGTAAGTTACAGTAACACACATTGAATTGAAATGAAATTAAAACATTAAAAAAAAAAAAACACCGCATACTGTGAATGTCTTAGATTAAAAAGGTGCTTTCCTACCTTCCATTTTAGCCGTATTCAATGGCCTGTTGAGGTTGATGGTCCCTCAGCATCGCTGTGAACTTGATCCTCGTTGTGCGACGCTGCGGTTTACTGTACTTTGCGAAACGAATCCAAACCAAACCAAACCAAACAAACCAAACCAACAAAACCAAACCAAACAAAACCAAACCAAACAAAACGAAACCAACAAAACGAAACCAACAAAACGAAACCAAACAGAACGAAACCAAATAAAACCAAACCAAACGGAGCGAAACAAACAAAACCAAACCAAACAAAACGAAACCAACAAAGCCAGACCAAACAAAACGAAACCAACAAAACGAAAACAAAACGCAATATATGATTCAATCAAAACCATTTCAAAAAAACCTTTATTTTAAAAATCTTTCTGGATCTCTGAAGAAACCTCTCTTCCGTTCTCATCCTCTTTCCTGCCGAGGGAGAATGCGTGACGCTTTCGATATCCGGTCAGATGTTCTACTTTGTTAAAAAAGGGGGTTGACATCATTCATTCCAACACCCGTGACAAAACAAAAACAGATCAAACTACAACTTTTGCGTGATTTTGATCAGTTCGAAAGAAAAATGCATCTGATTTACATATTCTAAGGAAAGGACAAAAAAAAACCCATCCCTACCACGTCAAATCCACATGGATACCACCAATACAAAAATCCGTAGCCCTTGAAAACTATTTAGAAGAGGTTAAAGTGACCTTTCAGAAATAGAAATTAGAAAGCCAAAAGATAATTTGCTTCCGGCCGAACGCAATGCGCTGAGGGCCTTGAAACGTGACTCTGAGTTAAACCCCAAAAAGGCCGACAAAGGAAAAACAACCGTAGTAACAAACAAACGCGACAAAATTTTAAAAGGCCAAACTTTACTAGATAACAAAGATAACTACAGGCCTCTTGCCTCACCCATGGTCAAAGAGACTGACCATAAGGTCAGAAAACTTATTGAAGACCTCTACAACGGTAATCATACAGACGACATGACTAAAAAATGGCTTTGTCAAACCCCAAATCCGCCTCGAATTCCAGAATTCTACACCCTTACAAAAATACACAAAGCTTCACCGGTCGGTAGACCGATAGTGTCAGGGTGTGATGGCCCTACAGAGAAACTATCATCATTTGTCGACAAACTCCTTCAGCCTATAGCACAAAAACAAAAGTCGTATCTTACGGATACTACAGACTTCATAGAAAATACGAAAGTCCCGGAGAACATAAAACTTGTTTCAATGGACGTTACGAGCTTATGTACAAATATACCACAAGAGGAGGGAATAGATGCTGTATGCAAAGCGTACGAAATATTCTACAGAAACGGAACTCCTATCCCTACACAACTGCTAAAACAAGCGCTTATCCTTATTCTCAAGGAAAATTCCTTCCATTTTAATAGAAAGCACTACCTTCAAACACATGGTACGGCCATGGGCACAAAAGTGGCAGTCGCCTTTTTCTAATATTTTCATGAACAAGGTAGAGAAAGAAATCCTTGACAAAAGCCTTTGAAAACCGCTTGTTTGGAAACGTTAAATAGACGACATCTTCTCGCTATGGAGTGCAAACAAAGCAACAATAGAGCGTTTCATTGAAAAAAGCAAAAAATCATCATCAACAATAAAATTTACGGCTGAAATTTCCGATAAGGAAACAACATTCCGGGGCACCTATATCTACAAAGGCAAACGATTCGAAAAGGACGCAATCCTTGATGTGCGTACTTATTTTAAACAAACTGAAACATTTCAATATACACACTATAGTTCCTGTCACCCACAAGGAGTCAAGAAAGGCTTCATAAAGGATAGGCCCTTAGACTTCTTAGAACAAACTCCTCTCAAACAATATTCGAGAAGAAAATTGCAAATTTCAAAGCGCACTTGCTAAAGAGAGGCTACCCAGAGTACCTCATTAACACAACCCTCTCAGAGGTGAATTTCAAAAACAGGAAACTAGCTATTTAACAAAAACCGAAGATAACCCAACGAATCTTCCCTTTTGTTACACAATACCAACCATCAGTGACAAACCTAAAGAAAATTCTCATGAGACACTGGCATTTAATAGAAACACAACCAGTACTGAGCGAACTATACAAAAACCCGCCGCTCATATCTTACAAAAGAGGGCGATCGCTCAAAGAGGCGAAGGCACAGACGAAAGGCGAAAGGTTTGGCGAAAGGTCTACTGATACGATACCTTAATAGCAGCATGGGTTGAATTGCTAAGGTTTTTACAATGTTATTAAGGTTGAGATCGGACGTCAGCATTCTCAGGCGCCTCTCGCAGCTTCAGTCCATATCAATCTCACCTTCCCACCCATCCCATCCCAGGGGAGGACATCCATCACACAGTAATCTCGTGCGTGGGAAATTAACGTCACCTACCCCTAACTCTGCAGGAGACGGGACCTCCATTTATTCGTCCCTATGCGAGCAGACTAGAGTATCCAACCATTTCTTGATATTATAGAAAGATAGTATATTCTTCTCACTTGTTTTAAGACCTTGAGTGTTGTTCCGGCCGGGGCTCGAACCCTCGACCTCCTACACAACAGTCCAGCGCTCTATCCATTGAGCTAATCGGGAGGCAGTTAAAAGACACTCGTGAAGGCCAAACTTTGAATAGGCCATTCTAAACACGCGCTGGGGAGTCGTGTAGGCCTGAAAACCCCCTTTTTTACAATGAGGGAAATCATTGAACGCCGAACTTCTCTTCGTGCGCTCAAGCAACCCAAACGGTGGCAACTTTAAGTCATGCTTCCTTGACTTGGCAGCGCCTACAAGTTTCCCGCCAAAAGTAGAACATGTGACTGGATATCGAAAGCGTCACGCATTCTCCCTCGGCTGGAAAGGATTACTGCCACTTGTGTAGTGCCCTCAATCTCATGCCATTTTCCTTTTTACAGTAGAAAACTTCGATAGAGGGGATGAGAAGGAAAGAGAGGTTTCTTCAGAGATCCAGCGGGGTAAGAAAGATTTTTAAATCATATCTTTCGTTTTGTTTGGTTTCGTTTTGTTTGGTTTCGTTTTGTTTGGTTTCGTTTTGTTTGGTTTCGTTTTGTTTGGTTTCGTTTAAATTTGTTTGGTTTCGTTTTGTTTGGTTTCGTTTTGTTTGGTTTCGTTTTGTTTGGTTTCGTTTTGTTTGGTTTCGTTCTGTTTGGTTTCGTTCTGTTTGGTTTCGTTTTGTTGCTTTCGTTTTGTTGCTTTCGTTTTAATGGTTTGGTTTTGTTTGGTTTGGTTTTGTTTGGTTTGGTTTTGTTGGTTTCGTTTTGGTGGTTTCGTTTTGTTTGGTTCCGTTTTGTTGGTTTGGTTTGGTTTGGTTTGGTTTGGTTTGGTTTCGCAAAGTACAGTGAGCCCGACGCTGCCGACACCTTCGGCGAGCGTGGTACTCAACTTTTATAATTCGCTCTCCGGCGCATGAAATCACGATGAATCGTACTGTTTTTCCCCTCAAAATAATATTTAGAACCCATGAAATACTCTAGATATAGTTTAAACTGGATAATAACGAAAAAACGTTTCGAAAACTGCTTCTAATTTGCGAAAACAGTGATATCTCCTCGTGTACACTCGTTCAGGCAAAGAAACTACCGTCTAGGTCTCTCCTGGTCTTTTAGCTCCGTTGTTTCGTTTGATTCTGATTGTTTTTCAGCCAATAAGCGCTGCGGATTTTGACTTTTGTACATCCCGGTTCATTCAAGTTTTCAACAATGGTGGCCACGCTTCGCGGCTGCGATCGAAGGCCGGCCGGAAGACTTTCATCGATTTGTTAGCACTGAAATATGTCTCATATCATGGTTTTTTTTTTTACGTATTCTTCTCCTCAATGTATCTTATAAAGATCTGTGAGGTTTATTTCTCAAAATATCTGTTTCAAAAGGCGCAAAAATATGACATTTTCGACACGGGTCGAATTTTAACTGTATTTCAAGGGGGGCAATCACGTAACTAAACACCTTACATCGTGTTTTAAAACTACTGAAATGTAGCATGGATTTATTGTAACTTAACTCTCCAAATGCATCCACTAGGCCTTAAGGGTTTTCGTTACAGGGCAGGGCAAATGCAAGACAAAAATAAGACATTTTTTATTAGTTATATTTTTTACATATTTTTTGGAGATAGTTCAAAGGAATGGCAGTATATTAGTTTCCTCTTTTAGAGTGGAACCAAATTGTTTGTTTGATAGATTTCAAAATTTGATGTCATTGGATTTATTATATTTTTTTCATTTAATTTAGAAAATAACTGATCATGTAATAAAGGGATGTGACTTGAACTGTTTGTTGTTTTTCTTACTTTTTAACAGATGGGTATAACTAAAAAATTTATGAAGATTCCACCTTTTTAATTGTGTGGCTTGTGCCATTTGTTACAGTTTAATTATGGTAAATCGTAGAGGGATTGAGGATGACTGACCAAATGTTGTGGCATTGTTTATTGACTGGTTTTTAGTAAGATGGCTAAATGGCTGTATTCATCACTTGATGGGTGTTTCCAGAATTTTTGTTACATCCAGTGGCTGAGTAATTACATAATTTCAGTGACAACTTGTGACTGCAAATGATCGCAGAATTTCTGCAACATCTAGTGTTAAAGTGGTAACAGAATTTCTGGGACACCTTGTGACTGAGTGATAGCAGAATTTCTGCAACATCCAGTGCTTGAATGTGACTGAGTGATCGCAGAATTTCTGCGACGTCTAGTGGTTGATCGCAGAATTTTTGCAACACTGAGTAGTTGAGTGGTTGCAGAATCTCTGCGACAACATGCGATAGTGATCGAAAATTTCTGCGACATCCAGCACTTGAGTGGTCGCAGAATTTTTGTGACATCCAGTGGTTGCAAAGTTTCTGCGACAACATGGTACTCAGTGATCGCAGAATTTCTGCGACATCTAGTGACTGAGTGGTTGCAGAATTTCTGCGACATCTAGTGACTGAGTGGTTGCAGAATTTCTGCAACATCTAGTGGCTGAGTGGTTGCAGAATTTCTGTGACATCAGGTGACTGGCTGCAGAATTTCTACAATATCCACTTACTGAGTGGTTGCAGATTACCTCTGCATCTTTCCATGGTTGACTCCTAACACATAGTTTTTTACAGACATGCTCAATCTTGCAGGGGAAAATAAGATTTTTTAATCTTTTTAAGATTTTCTCCGCAAAATTTGATTAATTTTGGTATTTTTCCAAAACATGCAGAGGAAAACTATTGATTTATCCAAAAAAAGGCTATTTTGGAAAACACAAAATACTTTGGAAAGCGTTTATATTCATTTCTTTAGCAATCAGCAATTACAAAAAGGCCTAGGAGTCATTGTCAGGAAAGGTAACATCTACGTCGTCAACTTTTCCTTCCAACATGCAAGTTATAGAGTTAATCTTTACCTGAAATGTTTTTGTTTGCAGGGTCCTCCGTAGTTGTAACCTATCAAAGCAACCTCATTCAATACAATTCATTCAATTTAGGAATAGATTTAACTCTTTAACACTGTGACGTTTGGGCTTTCCTTCAAATTATTCCAGATGATTACTAAATCGGAACTTTTCTTGCATGGTAATTGATTATTTAAAAAAGGATATGATAACCACAACCGTAACTCCTAACGTAACTTCATTTAAGAAATGTATATAGATTATTCACCAGAGAAAAAAAAAGTGGGCCCGAGATCTTGGATTTCGCCCGGCACTCATGCCCAAGATAAAGGGCGCAGTTTTCCCATTACGGACCGACCTATACTGATGAATAACATTTTTTTTTTCTACGTATGATGCACGATCCTCGCAGTAGATAGCGCTATTTATGCATCATACGTATCTAATACCGCAGTTCAAAATATATGAACTTCATATATTCATTGTATATCTCATTTTTTATTCTGACACATAACAAAGTGATTGCCAAAAGAACCCGAATGATTTAGGGTTACAATTACGAGTTTAATTACGGGAAGATCCTCCCTAAACTTTACAAGTTTTTAACGGGTAAATGATAAAAAATAACAGACGCTACGCAAATTTTAAGAAGAAAAGGCTTCCTCCAAAACATTTTAATCTAGAAAGTTAACTTAAAAGGCTTCCGAGCAAACTATGAACCACTTTTTGATAAGTACCTGTCACGATGTGATACCTGTCAATTAAACAGGAAAAAAGCGCATGTACGCTTTTAATGAACAACAGTACCGGTATGACAAACACACACGAGTTAAATGTGAAGAATAGGCGAAAGTGTACTTACAGGCTAGAAGAACTGAAAACTTCGCTCAACGTTCCACAAACGAACAAATTTTGTTGAAGAATTCAGATATCAATGAATGAGAGTCACATTGATTAACCTAATTGTTAACTGCAACTACTACTTCCCTTTTTAACTTTCTGAGTTTCTTTTAAATAACAATTGTTTTTGAGCCGCGTTTCAATCTTTTTAAAACAAATTTAGTACCACAAAAAATCAATTTTTGCGGAAAAACCAAAGTGATTTGAGAGCGAAAGAGAAGAGAGAATTGATGTAATTTATTGCCAAAAGGTCGTGACGGAAGTCTTTGCTTAAACTTTCTGCCCAGCCAGAAAGATGAGATATAGTTGTAAAACATTGCAAAGATGCTTGATTATTAAAAGGGAAGCCGTAATGTAATGGCTGACCCCAGATGTTATAAATTTCTATCCGTAAAATCATTCGGTCTAAATAAAAATGAAAAACAAAATGGAATTCACACAACATAACTTCAATAGCAAAGTCTGATGCAAGTAAGGATGTAATATTAAGCGCAGCCCTAAAAGATGGAAGCCTTACCTTCTGAGGTTGAGTTGGGGCCACCTTTGGCGCTAAAGGACAAATCAATACAAAATAAGCTTCAGTCAAACCACTATTTAGAGATATGAGATGATAGATAGCCAACGACGAACGTGGCGCCAAGTTGGCTATTACCATCTCATATCCAACAAGCACGAGTGGAATAATTGTTTTATTAAAAAAGTTAAATTTGATATTGAATTTTACTGCATTTTTAGCTCCCTTTTAATTCTAAGCTGACGCGTACGCTTACCATATTTGTAGATTATGGTATATTGGCTCATATACCATAATGGCTAAGGCAATAAAAAGTCTTGAATTACATTATCCAATGATCTAGTTTTTAGTAAATAGATTTAGCCAAGTCTAAAAGCGAAGCTCCCAAGTTTGTAATACTGATGATAACATAAAGATGTGTATTTGCCAAGACTCGCCTGAGACACCCCTCCCTTCGTTTTGATAGCCTCCCCTACCCTACCCGTGCAATCTGAAGGCGCGTACACTCGGTCAGTCACGTGTCAACCTAACGAAAAGAGGTGTACCATATTCCATGGGTATGGGGCTCTGCACCTTGCGCACTAAGCGCGCGTGGGAGCCCCTCTAATAACTTGATGGTAATAATAAAAATAATAATAACAATAGTAATTATAGTAGTAATGATAACTTGAGGGAACAGCTTAAAGAGAAATAAGTCATCTGTTATTATATGTACATATGTCAAATCCAACTTCCAATCAGTCGATAAGCATAAGAAACATTCGATAAATTTTTCATGGAGAGCGACTTTTTCTGGTGCTTTTTCGTTTAGCCGAAGTTTCGAATAAGCGCCAGCCCACGTATTCCAGGAAATACAGTATATTCATTTCTTTAGCAATCAAAAGTTACGAAAAGGACTAGGAGTCATTTTCAAGAAAGGTAACATCTACGTCGTCAACTTTTCCTTCCAACATGCAAGTTATAGGGTTAACCTTTACCTGAAATGTTTTTGTTTGCAGGGTCCTCCGTAGTTGTAACCTATCAAAGCAACCTCATTCAATACAATTCATTCAATTTAGGAATAGATTTAACTCTTTAACACTGTGACGTTTAAGCCTTCCTTCAAATTATTCCAGATGATTTCTAAATCGGAACTTTTCTTGCATGGTAATTGATTATTTGAAAAAGAATATGATAAGCACAACCGTAACTCCTAACGTAACTTAATTTAAGAAATGTATATAGGTTATTCACCAGAGAAAAAAAAGTGTGCCCGAGCTCTTGGATTCCGCCCGGCACTCATGCCCAAGACAGAGGGCGCAGTTTTCCCAATACGGACCGACCTATACTGATGAATAACATTTTTTTTTCTTACACATATTAAAGTAATTGGCAAAAGAACCCGAATGATTTAGGATTACAATTACGAGTTTAATTACGGGAAGATCCTCCCTAAACTTGACAAGTTTTTAAAGGGTGAATGATAAAAAATAACAGACGCTACGCAGATTTTAAAAAGAAAAGGCTTTCACCAAAACACTTTTTTCTGTAAGGGTAACTTAAAAGGCTTCCGAGCAAACTATGAACCACTTTTTGATAAGTACCTGTCGCGATGTGACACCTGTCAATTGAACAGGAAAAAAGCGCATGTGCGCTTTTAATGAACAACAGTACCGGTATGACAAACACACACGAGTTAAATGTGAAGAATAGGCGAAAGTGTACTTACGGGCTAGAAGAACTGAAAACTTCGCTCAACGTTCCACAAACGAACAAATTTTGTTGAATAATTCAGATTTCAATGAATGAGAGTCACATTGATTAACCTAATTGTTAACTGCAACTACCACTTCCCGTTTTAACTTTCTGAGTTTCTTTTAAATAACAAATTGTTTTTGGGCCGCGTTTCAATCTTTTTAAAAACAAATTTAGTACCACAAAAAATCAATTTTTGCGGAAAAACCAAAGTGATTTGAGAGCGACAGAGAAGAGAGAATTGATGTAATTTACTGCCAAAAGGTCGTGACGGAAGTCTTTGCTTAAACATTCTGCCCAGCCGGCAAAATGAGATATATTTGTAAAACAATTGCATCGATGCTTGATTATCAGGAGGGAAGCCGGAATATAATGACTGACCCCAGATGTTATAAATTTCTATCCGTAAAATCATTCGGTCTAAATAAAAAATGAAAAAAAAAAATGGAATTCACACAACATAACTTCAAGAGTGAAGTCTGATGCATGCAAAGATGTAATATTGAATATAACTCTAAAAGATATAAGCCTTACCTTCTGAGGCTGAGTTGAGGCCACCCCTGGTGCTAAAGGACAAATCAATACAAAATAAGCTTCAGTCAAACCACTATTTAGAGCTCACCATGGGGATTAAGAAGGTGACTGCTTTGAACAGGCTGACCTCTAAAGACAGGTTTCACAGGTCAGGGGTATAAAAAAAAAAAAACAAAACAAAACAAAACAAAAGAATAATTTATGCCATCATTGACCACTTGAAGTCTCTGAGAGAAAAACATTTCAACCATGGCTTTTAAACTAAAGGATAAAGACAAAACCATAAACATTCTTTTAGTAAGACATAAACTTAAGTTGACATTTACCTGATGTATTTTTCTGTCCTGTGACCTTTGTAGTTCTAACCTTTCAAAACAGAATACCCAATGCGACACAATCTCATTAATTCATTCAAAATCAAACAAAAGCTCAAGAATGGACTCCACCGTCACAATTTAAAGGAGTTAGATAATAAAGTTCTTTTGAAGTAATAATCTTTTGGGTGAAATTGCAATCAGAAAAGATACCTAACAAACACTGAGCAACGAAACCACTACTACAATGAATATATGAAGATCACATATTGTGAACGGCGGTATTAGATACGTATGATGCACGATCCTCGCAGTAGATAGCGCTATTTAAGCAATAGCGAAAGTCAGACCTGAAAAAAATCAGGCCTGTACAGGACTCGAACCACTGACCTCTGCGATACTAGTGCAGCGCTCTACCAATTGAGCTAACAAGCCAACTGGGAGCAGGCCGTTAAGTTGATTCGTAATAAACCCGCGATGATGATATATCCATTGTATCTGATTTATCATCACGGATTTATTACGATCGACTTAACGGCCTGCTCCCAGTTGGCTTGTTAGCTCAATTGGTAGAGCGCTGCACTAGTATCGCAGAGGTCCGTGGCTCGAATCCCGTACAGGCCGGATTTTTTTCAGGTCTGATTTTCGCTATTGCATAAATAGCGCTATCTACTGCGAAGGATCGTGCATCATACGTATGAAACCACTATTAATAATCATAAGTAGAGTCTGAGGCAAGTCAGGATGCAATATTGAACGCAGCCCTAATAAATGCAAGCTTTACCTTGTGAAGTTTAGTTGGGGCCACCTCTGGAACTAAAAGACAAAGCCAATTGGTATAAAATGAGCTCATTTTCATAACTGGCACAATATCTGAACTTCAATCTGAACATTATATTCATTGATGGATGGACAATTTTTTCATTATTTATTTAAAATGTTAGTTTCTGTATGAGGTAAGATTACTTCTACGCTCAGAGAATGCTTTTTCGTAGAGTAAGGGAAGCTGTAATAGGTGGTTTAGATTAAAGTCACACATGTTACAAAATTACGAGTTGGAGCCTGCGAAAACGTTATTGGCAAAGTTACCTGGAATTTCTTTTTTAATCAATTTGGCATACTTACCCACACAATCAAGAAACCGACAGAACCGACTGCCAGTATTACAACACATTAAACCTGGTGGGCAGCCGCTATCACTCCCAATTTCGCCTTCAGGCTCACAGAGGCTGTCATCTCGTTCCTCTTCACTTGGGCATTCAGCAGGTTCCTCGAATAGTGGACATACGAAACCTGAAGAAAAGCATCATTCAAAATACGGCTGCTTTCTTATTCCATGGCATAAAGCATAATTTCAGATCATGATCCCGGGCATACTTCATTAATTCCTGAATGTAACTTTACTAAGAGATCGACTTTATTCTGAGCATGCGTAAGTTGTTACTCAGTACAATCCAGGTTGAAAAGCAGAAACAAGATTATTTAAGTTGAACTTATTTTTGGTTGTAAAGCCAACGAGAATAAAGTTAAGACTGCATATAGCTACTACTGCCCCATTTCCCGTAATTATGAGTACCCTGTTCCATAAGATAACGATAATGAAAGAGTATAGTGTCTAATTGACACTCAGCCAGAAGTAAAATGGTAACAAATAATCATATTAATAATGATAATATATAGATTGAGCCAAGCCTAAAAACGGAGCTCTCAAGTTTGTAATACTAATGATAACATAAAGATGTGCATTTGCCATGACTCGCCTGAGACACCCCTCCCTTCGTTTTGATAGCCTCCCCTACCCTACCATGCAATCTGAAGATGCGTACGTTCAGTCAGTCACGTGACAACCAAATGAAAAGAGGTGTGCCATATTCCATGGGTATGGGGCTCTATCAAGTTATTAGCCCCGCTAATAACTTGATAGTAATGATAAAAATAATAATAACAACAATAAACGCGTTCCAAACTAAAATGTGGCGTTCCGATTTGGAAAAATTCCGAGTAAATAAAGTTATAAGCTCTGAAAATGATTTATTTCTCCCGTCAAATTATCCTCACAAGTCGGAAAATCCCTTTTGAGTGTCGAAGTATCCCAAGTTTGTTCGGAAAAGTGTCGAAAATAGGCCCATGATAAAATGGGCAATTTCTGCGGAATGGGAAAATCAGCACTTTCTTGGGGAAATAGTTTTGAATGTTTACTCTGAATGTTAAAATAATGTAAAATTGACAAGAACGATTTCTCAAATTGTTCGGAGGTATAAAATTTTTCCGAGGAAATTGTGAAAGTACTGCTTTATACAAAAACCCTACAAGGAAATTCAGAAGTTCTGATCCCCTTAAAACGAAGTGAAGAAATTTAGAAAGTCTGATCCCCATAAAGAACCTAGAAGGGAATTTAGAAATTCTGATCCCCATAAAGAACCTAGAAGGGATTTCACAAATTCTGATCCCCATAAAGAACCTTGAAAAGAATTAAGAAATTCTGATCCCCATGAAGAACCCAAAACGGAATTCAGAAATTCTGATCACCATGAAGAACCTTGAAAAGAATTCAGAAATTCTGATCCCCATAAAAAAAAACCTAGAAAGGAATTCAGAAATTCTGGTCCCCATAAAGAACCCAGAAGGGAATTCAGAAATTCTGATCCCCATAAAGAACCCAGAGGGGAATTCAGAAATTCTGATCCCCACAAAGAACCTAGAAGGGAATTCAAATTCAGAAATTCTGATCCCCATAAAGAACCTTGAGAAGAATTCAGAAATTCTGATCCCCATAAAGAACCTTGAAAATAATTCAGAAATTCTGATCCCTATAAAGAACCCAAAAGGGAATTCAGAAAATCTGATCCCCATACAGAACTTAGAAGGGAATTCAGAAATTTTGATCCTCATAAAGAACCCAGAAGAGAATTCAGAAATTCTGATCCCCATAAAGAACCTCGCTTATGATATTTGTCATCAGCGAAAATATAGCGCGTGTGGATCGTCGAAAGTTATGTCATGAACATTGTTGCATGCGATAGTTGCAACCAAAACATTGTATTGTCTAAATCAGCCTTAAGATATGTAGTTTTCATCTTATGAAAAATAAAGAAATTTATTATTATTAGAGAGGGAGTACATTATACCTGCACAGCGCAATATGATGGATGCGTGCACTGCCAACAATCATTATTAATAAAAATTATGTATTATCATCAAGGAGACAGTGAATTAAGTTTACTCTAGTTTACTCTTAATAGTTTGTTGGTCTATATGACTGCATTGGCTTAATACCTAATGCCTGTACATAATGAGATGAGTTATCTTTATTTTAATGAGTTATCTTTATTTTATTTTTATTATTACTTACTCAATTTGAATTTATCCAACAGGATTTAATCAAAGAAGTCAGCAAAATTGTTGATCTGGTTGTAAAGATCAACTTTTCAAGGTTAATGACTATATTCAACCTGGTGATCATATGCCCGACTAATGCCACCCACAAGGTTGTGGGAACTCTTAAAACAATCTTGGAATTCCTAGGAATTACTGGGAATAAGAGGTGTGAATCTTCACGGTAAATTCGGACCAGGAATTCCTAGGAATTCCTAGGGATTCCCAAAAAACCTAGGAATTCCCCCCCAAAAAAATAGAAATTCCCAAAAAAACCTAGAAATTCCCCAAAAACCTAGAAATTCCGAAAAATTCCACATTCGTAGCCAACAGGACTTAGAATTCCGAGGAATTCCTGGGAATTCTTAGGAATTCTAACTCAGAGCACCAATGACTTCCCTGAAATACTGTGAATCTAAAAACTTGCTGGAAATTCCAAGGAATTTTTAGGAATTTCTAGGGATGTTTAAGAATTACTAGGAACTTTGGGAATACTTTAAGGCAACTAATATCAAATAAATACATGCATTAACTCCCAACTATAAATTCAAGTAGTCAATGAAATTTATTTACATGCTTAACTCAGGTTTACCACAGGGAGCCAGACAAGCGACGAGTCTGGTTGTTTGTTCGAAATATAAAGGAATGTATGGGAGAATATTGAAGAGTCTTATTATCGTAGACTTATATCATGAAATTTCTGAGTATAAGCTCAAAATAAACGTAAACCTACCCCAGTTGTTGTGTATTGTCGTTTCTGGGGCTCTAAATGGCGAATTTGAGCAATTTGGTGGGTTTCGTGTCGACTGTTACTATACGTCATAAGAAGGAGACATCAAAATGTAGTTATATTAGGATGAGATTTCTTATTCTTTTCTTGAAAATTTCGTAAAAATTATCCTCGACTACAGCTATTCATTTAAAATAGTCCCAGTGAATCAGTAAATTTGGTTTGACACAAATTGTGATTAAAATCTGTTGATTCTTTTTCATGAAATGCAATAACTTGGGTCATGTTTATTGCAATATCAAAAATCAATCAAAAATAGTCTTGAAAGGAATCATTTAATTTGGGATGATGATACAAATAACATTTTATCCTTTCCTCCCTGAGTCAGGCTTTGACTTAATTTAATGTGGTTGTAACTTCTTTGGATAAAAGTCTTGTATGTTTAAATTCAAATGTAAGCTGTCAAGCAGCATCTTCATGCTATGTTGTTTGTTTTTGTTGATTCTTCAAGTTGAAATTGAGAGATTCCTTCTCAATTTTGACTGAACACCCTTGGGAGTGAAGGGCTTAATTACAGTTAAATAACTGATTTTTTTAAAATTAAATTCTAGTTGTAACTGTAATAATTAATTGGATGAAGTTATCCCAAACTGCAGACTAAACAGCTGTTTGTCTTTTTCTGCTGGGCTCGCAGCTTACCAAACGCGACTCAAATAACCCTGAAACCTTTAGCCCACTGACATATTTATTTCATTGTAAAGTGTAAGCTTAAGAAACTGTGGCATGCAAGTGACCGATTCGATTCTCAGGTTTGATCACGTACCAAATATAGCAATTTGTACTCACCACAAACTTTCAGAAGCTGTAGCTTAATAAATGGCCGCTCGACTATGGTTAGCCAAATCTTGCAAAATTCAACAACTTGCATATTTATATTCAACAACTTATATTTATGCCCAACAAAATATATTTTTATTCAACAGTTTACAGTTATATTCAACATTTCATATTGATGTTCAACGACACGCATTTTCTTTTCATATTCAACCGAAATTATTTTCATTCAACAACAATATTTATTCAACTTCAGTAACTATATATTTTACTTGACAAAATTAATTGTTCAACGTCAGTCCAAACTTTTACTCAGCAAAAACAATTATTCAACTTCTACCATGCATAGTTATTTAATGACATACCTTCTATTTTGACTAAGCGCTCGAAAGTTCCCGGACATTTAAAATATCGTCATTCAACAAAAATCCCCGCCCCTATCCCCGAACTACCCCCAAACATGGAACCCATTCCCGTCCAATACGAAGATTATGGACTGGAACCCGATCACTCAATTCGCGCCAAAAATCAAAATGGTAGCCATAACACTGAACGAAGATTCATTCTTCAATTGCTTTGAAGATGTTATGAGCTTGTTAAATGTTTGTAAAGAGGGAGAAGACAGTATTTTCCGACTATTTATATATATATATATTCCCTTAGCTCCGGTTGGAGCATAGGCCATTAACCACTTCCGTCCTCCATCGGGTTCTGTCCTGGGCAAATCTTCCTAAAGTGGCCCAAGTGTGGCCCCAGTTTCTCATTTGGGACTCTACACCTCTTCTCCAGGAGTTCCTGGGACGACCCCTCTTTCTCTTGCCCTGAGGGTTCCAACGTAGTGCCTGCCGGGTGATGTTGTTAGCCGGTTTCCTTAGGATGTGACCTATCCATCTCCACTTTCTCTTTGAGATCTGAGTTATGATTGGTTCCTCGCCTGCTAATTCCCACAGCATCTCGTTCGTTACCCTGTCAGTCCAACTGATTTTTAAAATTCGCCTAAGGCACTTATTGACGAAGGTCTGCAATTTCTGGGACGTTTGGTTAGTTGTTCTCCACGTTTCAGAGCCATAGAGGAGGACTGCTTTGACATTGGTGTTAAAAATTCTAAATTTGGTTCTCCGTGAGATGACATGGGAGGACCACACTTTCCTCAGCATATTGAAAGCTACTCTGGCTTTGTTTATCCTGACCTTGATATCTTCATCGGAACCTCCGTCAATGCTGACTACACTGCCTAGGTAGACAAAAGATGTTACTTCCTCCAAGATGGTATCCCTCACTTTAACTGGTCTGTTGTTGGTGCAGTTGACCTTCATAACCTTGGTCTTACTCACATTCGGATGCAGGCCTAACTTGATGGAATTAGCTGTTAGCCGTGCTGTTTTGTCCTGCATTTGTTGGTTGTTACTTGACACCAGGGCGATATCATCAGCAAACTCTAGATCTTCAAGTTGCTCCAATAAGTTCCACTGGATCCCATTTCGCTGTTCTCTAGTTGTTTGACTATTTATAGAGAGTGATCAATTGCTTAGAATCATCGGCAAAATTTGTCGAAAACGTGCTACTGATTGTAAACGAGTGCAAAGGAGAGTTGACTGAGGTTGCTGGAAATTTAAGGGTTTTGTTCCACATTTGGTGCCGAAAATTGACAGAACTGGGGTTAAGGAATACTCCAAAGTGTACTCACTTAGCAGTATATCTGTTACTTAATTTGGTCACTTAATTTATCTGGATATTTGAGATACTCTCTAACCATCGCTGGTGTCAGCTCGACAGGTTTAAAGGTGAACACACTCTCAAACAAATGTGGGTGCTTTGACATCTCATCAAGAACACCAAGGGTAATCAATCCTTTTCTCAACTGATCCAAAGCCATTTTACGTTTTGAAATGACCTCATACATGACCATTCATTGGATTATTTTTCCTTTGGTAGACATCTGAAATAAAATAATATATTAACAGCAATGCCCGAATAGAATGGTCGAGAAATACTGTTTTCTCCCTATTCACAAACATTTAACAAGCTTATAACATCCTCAAAGCAATTGAAGAATGAGTCTTCGTTCAGTGTTATGGCTGCCATTTTGATTTTTGGCGCAAATTGAATGATCGGGTTCCAGTCCATAATCTTCGTATTGGAAGGGAATGGGTTTCATGTTTGGGGGTAGTTCGGGGATAGGGGCGGGGAATTTTGTTGAATGACGGGGAATTTTGTTGAATGACGATATTTTGAATGTCTGGGAACTTTCGAACGCTTAGTCATAATAGAAGGTATGTCATTAAATAACATGCATGGTAGAAGTTGAATAAACATTTTTGTGGGGTAAAAAGTTTGGACTGAAGTAGAACAATTAATTTTGTTGAGTAAAATAAATAAACACGTATGATGCACAATCCTCGCAGTAGAGAGCGCTATTTATCCAATAGCGAAAATCAGACCTGAAAAAAATCAGGTCTATACGGGATTCGAACCACTGACCTCTGCGATACTAGTGCAGCGCTCTACCAATTGAGCTAACAAGCCAACTGGGAGCAGGCCGTTAAGTTGATTCGTACTAAACGCGTGATGATAAATCAGATACAATGAATATATGAAAGTTCATATATTTTGAACTGCGGTTATAGATACGTATGATGCACGATCCTCGCAGTAGAGAGCGCTATTTATGCAATACCGAAAATTAGACCTGAAAAAAATCAGGCCTGTACGAGATTCGAACCACTGAGCTCTGCGATACTAGTGCAGCGCTCTACCATCATACGCATCATACGTATCTATAACCGCAGTTCAAAATATATGAACTTTCATATATTCATTGTAACCAAAATAAATATAGCTATTGAAGTTGAATAAATATTGTTGTTGAATGAAATTAATTTTGGTCGAATATGAAAAGAAAATGCGTGTCGTTGAACATCAATATGAAATGTTGAATATAACTGTAAACTGTTGAATAAAAATATATTTTGTTGAGCATAAATATTAGTTGTTGAATATAAATATGCAAGTTGTTGAATTTCGCAACATTTGGCTAACCATACTCGACCCTTGTACCGGCCAGTCGATAACTGTTGTCCCCTCTTTTAACTTCACGGCGCTAACGCCTTGGTTTTCATTTACAACACTCGCGCTACTCTCGTTTTTCCATTGAACAATGGTAAAACCCATCTTTAGAGATGTCATCAGTATTAAGCAAAATAATCGAGAAAAGAAGTAACTGAACGCACGAGCGATCAACCGCCTACCGGTTAGCTCAATGGATAGAGCGCTGGACTGTTGTACGGGAGGTCGAGGGTTCGAGCCTCGGCCGGACCATCACTCAAGGTCTTAAAATAACTGAGAAGATATGCTTCCTTTCTGTAACATCAAGAAATGGTTAGATATTCTAGTCTTCTCGGATGGGGACTAATAAATGGAGGTCCCGTCTCCTGCAGGGTCAGGGGTAGGAGACGTTAATTTCCCACGCACGAGTAATCTGTGTGATGGATGTCCTCCCCTGGGGTGGGTTGGGTGGGTGCTTACGGGGCCGTTCTGAAAAGCACTTCTGTGAGAACGCACCCTGTCTAAAGATTATTATCAATCTATCTATCTATCTAACGGATGAAAAGTACATTCAAAGACGAGCGCCAAATGGAAGTTTCTTTGTTTCCAATCACGCGTCTGATCACGTGGATAATTTGGGAATTTATAAGAAATAGACAACTTTTTTGAAAGACATGTTTGAGCATGCTTGTGCCATCTTCAATCAATGAGTAACTGAACGTGAGTAATTATATATAGCATACAAGTAGATGAGTAAAATCTTTACAGTATTATGTAATACAAAAGCAGGTACTAATTACAACGTGAATTAAAACGCTAGAGAAGTGTTATAATGCTGTAATTGTTTGTTAAGTTCAGGTTTGGTCTGAGCAAAAAAAAGCTCCTTTGAGTTTTAAATCAATTGAGTTGTTAGTAGAATCCAGAATGCTAAAGCAAGAAAGGGAGTATTTGTTCTTACAAGAAGGAGATGTGTTGAAATGCTTAAAAATATGCGAGTTTTTATCGCTTTCCTTGTGCTCCTTTATCCTAGTAGAAAAGTGGCGACTAGTTTCGCCAATGTAACGGGAATTACAACCCGCACAAGAAAATTGGTTTCGATCTTAACGACAAGTTTCTCATTTCCTTTGATGTTGAAAGTCTTTTTACCAATATTCCGTTCTGTGAAACTATCGATACTGCTGTTGATCTTATTTTCAAGCATAACCCTAGATTTTCGATAAAAAAATCCGACCTTAAGAAACTGTTTTCATTCGCTACAGCTGAGACTCATTTTCTTTTTAATGGAAAATTTTATGATCAAGTTGATGGGGTAGCGATGGGTTCTCCGTTAGCGCCCATCCTAGCTAATCTTTTTCTTGGTTTCCACGAGGAAACATGAATAAATAATTTTAGCCATTCGACTCGCCTTCTACTTTATAGGCGTTACGTTGACGATACCTTTTGTGTCTTCCAGGACCACAATGAACAGGATGCTATGTCATTTTTTGATTACATTAATTTACGGCAGCCCAACATAAAATTCACTTTCGAAAAAGAGAATGATGGTAAACTCTCCTTTCTTGATATATTTATCGACAACTCTTCGAATGATTGTGTTTTTTAGTTTTTCATTAAAAAAAAACTTACACTGGTCTCCTCACAAATTCTTTTAGTTTTATTCCATCATGTTCCAAAATTGGCCTTATCCGAACTCTAATTTGACCGTATCTACAAAATCAACAACACCTCTTCCGGCCTTCAAAACGATCCTAATAAACTTTTCGACACTTTAAAACGTAATTCTTTTCCTTTGCATATTATTGACGGAACTTTGAAGCGGTATCTAGACGGGTCCTCCTCTCAAAATAGCCGGAACATTTATGACAATAATACACGTTACTTTAAACTTCCTTTTGTCGTCTATTATTCTAAAATAGCGAACCTTAAACTCCGACAACTCACTAAGCGCTTTTGCAAATCGGACCTTAATATCAAACTAGTTTTCACTTCTTTTAAAATTAAAAACATGTTCAGTGTCAAAGATCGTACTCCTGATGATCTAAAATCCATGGTAATTTACCAATTTTCTTGTGCGGGTTGTAATTCCCGTTATATTGGCGAACTACTAGGATAAAGGAGCACAAGGAGAGCGATAAAAACTCGCATATTTTTAAGCATTTCAACATATCTCCATCCTCGGAGACCCAGGGGCTATGAGTCGATTTCAAGTTAGGGCAGAAGAGCCCCTGGAGACATTGTCTTACAAGACTAGTTCCCAACGGTCGCAGTCGTTCTGGCATCTGATTGGTGCCAGAAAATCTTTGTGTTTTTCTGCCCAATCAGAGTGAAGTGTCCTTTCGTGTGTTTTAACACGCACATATACAACAAGCTCTGTTGCTCGCTATGTTTGTTTGGGCCGTGCGACGAAGCTTCGCCCGAGGTGAGAAGTTTCAGTCTCAGCACACAATGTAAGAGAAATCGATCAGATTGTCCGCGAAATCTTGCCGGAAATCATACTGAATACTTTCGCAGGTATCACAAGAGAACGTGTTTAAAATTTTGCGAGGTTCGTATTGTGATAGGTCCATTTTCGGGTCCGCAGGCACTTAATTTCTAACGTACTGATCGAACACAACAAGCGGCCATGTTGTCTTTTATTACACACACACACACACCCACAACCACCCCGAGGGGGGTGGTAACGAAAGTAACACATTTCGTTCTAACAGGGAGGTACACGGTTTCGGCTTTCGCTACAATGCTCCCCCTCCTAGGAGACACTGTCCTCAGTGTCACGGTGCTAACCACTCTAACAGGAACGAATAAAGTTAACAATTCAACAACAGCTCTGAACGTCTTGTAAAGTTCTTCTAAAACAACAAGCACTGATCAGTAAACAATAGAAACTAATGTCACTCAAAGTTCCTCCTGTCTATCACGCTTAAGAAACTCTTTAAAAGTCTATTTGAGTGTTCAATGTCCAAGGTAATGAAGGGGTTAGACCCAATCACCGTAACGATTTGGTTCTCTCCGCTCCCTTCCATAACGTGTCCGTACATTATGTGGTAGGCTTCCTCGGGAAGGGGTCCCACTGTCCTTCTCCAACACGCCCTGTTGGTCTACAACTGGAACCACTGGCAGGGCATAAGCAGGTATCTCTGCATCTGTATCCCTTCCCGTGTCGGTTTCGTCGTCACTGTTCTCCGCATCAGATTCAGGCTTCTCGGACATTGTTGTTGAATCAGGTTGGATGCTACCATGAACAGAATTCTGAGACTCCACGGCAATGCTGCCATCCAGAACACCTTCCCTCAGCACAGTTGGAACAGAGCCACCCGGGATAACAGGCTCAATTTCTCCAACACTCGCAACTTGGGATACAGGCGTAACAGTGTCTCCTTCCTCCGAAATCCAGCTCCTCAATGCTGGTCCGAGATATGGCTTGAGTCGGTCTGCGTGAATAACTTTAGCTCTTGCCCTTCGACTTTTTTGAATACGATAGGTTACATCTGACAACACAGACACCACCAAATAAGGCCCTTCCCACGGACAATCCAACTTGGGGTTCTTGCCTTTCTTTCGGCGTACGTTGTGCAGCCAGACGCTGTCTCCCACCCGGAAAGGCTTACTGGACACTCGTTTGTCATAGTTTCTCTTCTGCCGTTCTGCTGCTTTTCCGAGATGTCGTCGTGCTACCTCGTGGGCGCCAGACAGTCTCTGTTGAAGAGCCAATGCATACTCAGTTGACAGAGGCGGCGTATCTGGAGTTGACTCAGTGACTACGTCAAGTGGGACTTCAATTTCACGTCCAAGCATTAGCATGTTTGGGGTTTCCCCCGTAGACTCATGCACAGAGCTTCTGTAGGCCATCATGCAAGGTTGAAGTTGTAAGTCCCAGTCCTCTTGACTTTCTTTAAGTTTTCCTCGCAGCATTTCAACCAATGTTCGATTGTACCGTTCCACCTGTCCGTCTGATTGTCGATGTAATGGGGTGGTTCTAGTTTTCTCGATATCCAAGAGCTTACACACTTCAGCCATGACTTTTGACTCAAAGTTTGTTCCCTGATCACTATGTAACTCCCGAGGAACTCCAAAACGACACACGAACTCACCCACCAATTTTTCAGCTACTGTAACAGCTTCTTGATTCGGGATAGGATAGCTTTCAGTCCACTTTGTAAAGTAGTCGGTTACAACAAGAACAAATTTATTACCACGAGGTGTCTGAGGTAGTGGTCCAAGTATGTCCATCGCAAGACGTTCCATCGGAGCACCAACCACATATTGCTTCAGAGGCGAACGTCGCTTCCGTCCCCAGCTCTTCTTGGCACCACACTCATGACCAACTTTGATCCATCTCTTGACTTGTGAAGTTAGGCCTGGCCAGTAGTACCGAGCTCTAAGCGCTCCCAGTGTCTTGTTGACACCCCGGTGACTTGCAGTTGTATGGTTGTGATGAGCTCTGAGCGCCGTTTCTTGCAGGTTGCTTGGAAGTACAATCTGGTACTGTATTCTAGTACCACTTCCCTCTTCCCACCTCCGGCATAGTACTTGATCTCGGATTTCCAGTTGGTCCCACTGGGCCCAAAGTGCCTTCACTGTGCGGTCATATGGAGAGACATCTTCCCACTTCGGTCGGACTGCACTTGCACCTTTGCACTGTAATATCACCTTTAGGCTAGGATCTGCTGCTTGTTGCTCATGAAGGTACTCTCGAGTCCACGTTGGTTCCAGTTTGATCGTTTTGCACCACGTTTCAGGCTGATCATTGGTAAAGCAACGTTCAGTAGTAGCTGACGACAATTCTGCTCTACCTCGCTTATCGTGAAGAATTTCCGTTTGCTTCTTTACAAACTCGTCACTCCTACCCTGGGAAACATCAGTCTGAACAGCAACACTAACCACTTGCTCAACCTTCTTCCACTCCTTACACCATTTGCAACCATCGTTACAAGGTCTTCGTGACATGACGTCGGCATTTTGATGTCGTTGGCCTTCTCGATACTCAATCTCATATGTAAACACACTGAGGAACTCTATCCATCTTGCCAACTGTCCCTCTGGTTCCTTGACTTTAAGCACTGAGCGAAGGGGTGCGTGGTCAGTCCTTATGCGAAACTTCGGCCCCTACAAATAGTGACGAAACTGCTTCACAAACTCCACAACAGCAAGCAGCTCTTTCCGCGTAACGCAGTAGTTTCTCTCGGCCTTGGTCAACATTCTGCTCGCATAAGCAACTGGATGCTCCACCCCATTCTTTAACTGACTCAAGACGGCTCCAATACCATGGTTGCTGGCATCAGTGTCAAGCATGAACTCCGCAGTGAAATCTGGGTATGACAAGACAGGAGCTGTGGCCAACAAGGTCTTCAAGGTATCAAACGACACCTGGCACTCGGATGTCCAAGTAAAGTCAACATTTACTTCAGTCAGTTTGTGAAGAGGCCTGGCTACCAGGGCAAAATTTGGAACAAAACGTCGATAGTAACTGGCAAGTCCTAGAAAGCTCTTTACTTCAGTTGCATTCTCAGGTACTGGCCACTCATGAACTCGTTTAACCTTCGCAGGGTCAGTCTCGATGCCCTTCTCAGATACAATATGGCCAAGATATGCGACGCGTTTCTGGAACAGCAGACATTTGCTTGGTTTCAACTTAAGTCCAGCTGATGCAAAGCGAACGAACACTTCCTCTAAACGCTCCAGTTCCTCTTGAAAAGTTCTCCCATACACAATTGTATCATCAAGGTAGATAAGGCAGGTCTCAAACCTTAGCCCTGCTAAGATCAGTTCCATTAATCTTTCAAAGGTACTTGGTGATGAAGTGAGACCGAAAGGCATAACATTCCACTCGTAGAGACCAGAAATGGTTACGAAGGCTGCTTTACCACTGCTAGCTGGGTCCATAGGGACTTGCCAATACCCCGATGCCAGATCCAAGGTGGAGAACCATTTTGCACCGGAAAGAGAACACAGAGAGTCATCAATCCTTGGCAACGGGTAAGCATCTTTGACTGTTACTGCGTTGACCTGTCTGTAATCTACACAGAACCTTTGCGAGCCATCCTTCTTGGTAACTAACACCACAGGAGATGACCACGGACTGTTGGATTTCTTCACAATTCCACGTTGTAACAAGTCCTCCATCTGCCTCTCAATTTCCGCATGTCTCGATGGTGATGTGCGGCGAGGATGCTGTTTGATTGGTCTTGCATCGCCTGTGTCGATATTGTGTGTCACTAGGTTGGTTCTGCCAAGATCTTGTTCTGATAAGGAGAATACGTCTTTATGCCGGTGTAAGAGTCCAGCAACTGCCTGGCTTTCTTCTTCGGTCAACTGTTCTGAACTGCGCCGCCAAAGTTCTCTGAGTGGATCTGGTAACAAGTCTCCACTTTCCTCCGCCCTCCTCTGGCTTTGGTCAATTCCACTTGTGGAGCCCTGAGAGTTAATTTCAGGAAACTCCAGCTCTGCCACGTTGGAAACTGGTTTGGCCACAGCTACCACAGTCTGAGCACCGATGGTTTGCGTTTTGTCAGAATTGTTAAGAATTCGCACTGGTACAAGGCCGTTATCTCCTGCAGAAACCAGAGTCCTTCCAATATACAGGCCTTTGTCTTGTAGACGGTTGCCACAGGGCTCTAGGATTCGCAATCCTTGATTAGCATTTTCAGCTTTGGACTGTCGGTGGATAAGATGAACTGGAATTACTGCTTCACAATGTGGTTCTATCACTACAACACGGCGAGTTACACATCTGAGACTGAGTTGCTGGAAACTCTCACTACAACAGTCAATTTCCTCTCCATTGATAAGAAGTTGTTGCTGAACTAGGTCAATCTTTGCATCTACGTCAGACAAGAATTCCATGCCTAATATGGCAGAGTCCTCAATGTCGGCTACCAGTACACGTAAGCTTACATCTTGAGTTCCTATCCTTATACTAATCTCCCCTGTGCCATAAGTATTGGTTCTGCGCCCGTCTGCCACAAACACTTGTGAGCCATCTTCACGTAAGGGGAATTTAGCATCCTCAGGTAACCTCTTGTAGCACTCATAGGATAAAACATTTCTCACGGCACCCGTATCTACCAGCCAAACAACTTTACACTGTCCTATGAACCCAATGACGTAAAGTCCATAGGGGCGAGATCTCCGATTAGGTACTACTGTCACATTCCCGCCCTCTTTAAGATTGTCAACTGCAGTGTTAGAACTTTGAGGCCCATGACTGTCCAGGTATCCTACTGGGCCCTCGAGGACACCCTGTTCCCGTTTCCCGGGTACTGGTCAGTTGCCGGTCGTCCCCTTCGTTTAGGGCATTCTTTTCTCATGTGTCCCCTCTTTCCACAATGCCAGCATTCCCATCCCCTGGTTTGGTTTCCCTGTGGCTGTAGTTGGTTTGCAAGAAATTCATTCAATTGCGTGATGATGCTTTGCTGAGCTTCTAATTGCTGTTGTTGCTGGTCTATCTGAAGCCTAAGCCCATCCACCTTTGTTTGCAAGTGTGTTCGTTCTGTTTCCATGGCTCTGACTTTACTACCCGCCCGTCTGAAAGAATTATTGTTGTCTAGAAGTCGGAGGGATTCCAACTCTCTAGCTAGGGAAAGGGCTTGGTCGAGAGTTCCCGGTTTTTCCCGTCTAAGATACAGCCTATCATCCTTATCACTCAAAGCATCAATAAAATGTTGGACAGCAAAACGTTCCTGCACGGAAGCACCCAAATCCTGGTATGCTAGATCTACCATTGAACGAATATCTGTAGCTAACTCTTGTAAACTCTCACCTTCGAATTGTCGACGATTTAACAGCCTGGCCTGATGTAACTCGGCTTGTTTCTCCACGCCAAATCGTAGCTGCAATCTCTCCACAATTTTGTCGTATTGTTGACAATCTGAATCCGTGAGTCCACTTAATAATTTCCTACTGTCACCACGAAGACTGGCGGCCAGAAACATCGCCTTTTCTTCCTCGGTCCATCCATTGACGATCGAGCAGCGCTCAAAATGCATCAGATACTCTTTCAGGGATTGTTTTCCATCGAAATCTTCCGGTAGTTTAACAGGTTTCCTTGTTTGACGGACCACCGTCAACCCTTGTGACTTTGCGAGGGTTAACAAGTCATCATCGTTACGCCGGAATGGATTTGCAATCGAGGCACGTGACGTTTCGGTCGCTGGAAGTAGTGTGCTTTCTCCGACCTCTGATGACTTTGCGAGGGTTAACAAGTCAGCATCGTTACGTCGGAATGGATTTGCAGGCGACGCACGTGGTGTTTCGGTCGCTGGAAGTGTGCTATCCCCGACCTCTGGTGACTTTGAAGTCCAAGCACGTGGTGTTTCGGTCGCTGGAAGTGTGCTATCCCCGACCTCCGATCGTACAAAAAAACGGTCTAAGCGCCTCCAAATCCGTTTTGAAAGGATTCTCTGACCTGTTAGGAGTGGACCACCGCTGCCGCCAATGTGATAGGTCCATTTTCGGGTCCGCAGGCACTTAATTTCTAACGTACTGATCGAACACAACAAGCGGCCATGTTGTCTTTTATTACACACACACACCCACAACCACCCCGAGGGGGGTGGTAACGAAAGTAACACATTTCGTTCTAACAGGGAGGTACACGGTTTCGGCTTTCGCTACAATATAAAACATAATGATTGCAGGCATTGATATGTCGCTTTAAACGTTAGATGAGATGTAAGCTTAAATCTTTAAAGATTTTTTGAATAAGTTGCTGTGACTGAAACTTTTCCATTTCCGTGACGCTATTTCATCACACGGGCCACGCAAGTATGTCGAGCAACTGGCGCTTACGCACTTTTTGTGCACGCCCGGCCAAAATCTAATCTAATCTTCGCTTGAAAAGAAAGAAAAGCTAAACGTGGAAACTTTTGTTTATTAGATGTGGGTAGATAACCCTGTACTAAGCTGACATTTACAATAAAGCAAGCCCGCCCTTTCCATCCAATATTTCTTGGTCTTTGGTTTTGTTTTCCTCAATGAAAGCAGCATCGATTCCCAATGATCAAAGGTATTTAACTTGGTCTTCAACAATCGACAAAAGAGGAGAAATGACAATGACCAAGGGACTAAAAGAGAATCCGTGGCCTTTCGAGCTCAAGAATTTGAACACTCAACGCAGCAGTTGAAAGATTAAACTTTCTCCAAACCCCTTCGGTAACTGTCCGAAAACATATCTCCTTTCCACGATGTTCTCTATGATTAGTCTTTGTTCAGATTTTAATTAGCTAACCGGAAACACAGCCAAGCTTTCTTTAAGCGCTTGCTGGAGGTCGTCCACGTACTTAACGTTCTCTGCAACTTTGGCCATATTGTAAAGACTTTACTACAAAGCAACGATTAGAATTTGGCGCGCACAGAAAGCTACGTAAGTGTAAGCGCCAGTTGCTTGACATACCTGCGTGGCCCGTGCGACGAAATAACTTTACGGGATTGGAAAAGTTTCAGTCACAACAAATTGTACAAAAAATCTAAAAAGATTTAAGCTTACATCTCATCTAACGTTTAAAGCGAAATATCAATGCCTGCAACCATTATGTTTTATACGAACCGCGCAAACTTTTAAACACGTTCTCTTGTGATACCTCCGAAAGTATTCAGGATAATTTCCGGTAAGATTTCGCGGACAATCTGATCGATTTCTCTTACATTGTGTGCTGAGACTGAAACTTCTCACCTCGGGCGAAGCTTCGTAGCACGGCCCAAACAAACATATTATTTTTATTAGCTATGTTTATATTTTTATATTTTTATTCTTTTATCTCTTCTTGATGTGTAATAGCGTTGAAGAGTAATAAAGTAGATGTAGAAGCAAAAGAGCTTGTTGTATAGGGGAATCCTTGTTTACAATATTTGCCTCATAAGCAGTTCAGTTTCTGATGGAGCTAAAAATAAATCAGTTCTGAATATCGAAATGTCAAAGTACGATTAACTCGGCCAATGAATACGAGCCTGATGCATTGAATACTTTTTGTGCAACACGGGTTTAAAAGCTCAAAATGTTACATAGAATGTATGAGCTCATTAGCGCTTTTGCCACCCAGAAATTTTGCAGTTTTTGATGGACTATTTCTCCTTGAATATTACACCCAAAGAGCTAAAACTTTCACCATGTACTAATGTTTTCTAGCTCTTTAGCTGTCTGAAGTCAATTTGTATCTAACATGCTTCCTTCTTTACGCAAAGCCGTATGCAAATGAGCACAAATGTAAACAATGACGTCAGCATGAATCCGCCTATATGTGCGTGTTAAAACACACGAAAGGACACTTCACTCTGATTGGGCAGGAAAACACAAAGATTTTCTGGCACCAATCAGATGCCAGAACGACTGCGACCGTTTGGAACTAGTCTTGTAAGACAATGTCCCCAGGGGCTCTTCTGCCCTTAACTTGAAATCGACTCAACCCCTGGGTCTCCGAGGATGCTCCTTCTTGTAAGAACAAATACTCCCTTTCTTGCTTTAGTATTCTGGATTCTGCTAACTACTCAATTGATTTAAAACTCAAAGAAGCTTTTTATATTAACTAAGACCAAACTTGAACTTAACAAATAATTACAGCATTATAACACTTTTCTAGCGTTTTAGTTCACACCTTTGATGTTTGGTGTCACGTTGTAATTAGTACCCGCTTTTGTATTACATCTACTGTAAATATTTTACTCATAATAACTCACGTTCAGTTACTCATTGATTGAAGATGGCATAAGCATGCCGAAACATGTCTCTCAAAAAAGTTGACTATTTCTTACAATATTTATCATACTTGCTACTACTACGACATTTAGAGAATTGTCATTGTCTTGTAAAGAGAATCCGCTGGCTTACCTGATTGCAGTCTTAAGAGAATGCGCAAGGTTTGACTGATGAACGACGTAGACGATGGTTTTACCTTGGATCAATGTGCTGAAGATGATCTAAATAATGATGTAAACTCACTCTACGTAGAAATAATGGAAAAGAATCGAAAGTACTACAAATGCAAGATCTGTGGCCGAAAGCTGTCGAGGAAACAAAGACTCGAAACCCTGACTTTGAGGTTCACGGCAAAGGTGAGAAACAACAGAAGGCAATCACAAATTGTGATTGCCTTCTGTTGTGATTATTTTGAATGTGATTACAAACGTGTTTTACCCTCATTATTACGACAGATGGATACCACCTTATACAATACAATGCAATACAATACAATCTTCTTTATTTCAAGAGGGTAAATACATGATTAACCTAGTAAAGAGTTTTCTAACACATGGCCCTTAGGAAGTATGAAGTATAAGAGCTACCAATATAATTATCACAGTGTACCAGTACCCAAATCAACGAAGTTGGACCGTAACAAGCGTTCAGCGACACGTTCCAACACAGCCATCTCGATTCCTCAGTCTTTCGCTTCCACTTAGGTAGCAACGGTGCCAACAGAGTCATTGGTGCGTCTCGTAACGAAGAAACATTTGTTCAAGAGAAGGAAGCGATTAAAGTACGTTAGAATTCTTGCTTACAAATGAATGTGCACATTCCGAAGCGTTGACCCATGCTTATGATTATGTTTATGTTTTATGATTTTGGCACATCTCCGGACATGAGACATTTTGCGTCGCAATGAAAGCTTTTATGACTGTGGAATCCAAGAGGCCTTTGAAGTTAGAAAGCAAATCTGTGATATGAGTACATTGGATTTAAATTGACAATTTGCACTTTATGTAACTGACTGCTGCTTTATGAAAAAAATGCATATTAATGTTAAGATGTACTAAAACTTAGTTTAAATAATAGATTTCATGATAAACATGTACAGGTATATACATCTCTTGGTATATTTTGTTTAGCATATTGTTTATTGAACCAGTTTTAAGCCTCTAAAAGTAATCCTTGTCTTAAAACCTTCACTTTTAAAGTGCTACTGCGACCAAAAATGCACCTTTTCTTTTCTCCTCAGAGGTTGAAAGTACTTACCCTAAGTAACAAATTTGCCAAATCTTAAGGCAAAACTCCATCAAGAAGGGAAGTGACCTCAACGACTCAACAAACGTGGCTAATGTGGTATGTTGAGAGAGAGTTGTTTTTCTGGTTCCGCAGGAAAGAAGGAATAAAATTCGAAAGAACTGTTCCCCAGCTTTCTTTTGAGTATTTCTTGTAAAGGCATGCCCTCGTGACGTTGTCGAAGTGAGTCGATGACGTCACAACTAAAACCGCTGTAGTTATTTTCGCGGGCTCTCCAGTGTGTTATTCGAGCAATGGCAGAAGAACTTTTAATGTCTTCGGGGCACTGTTTTTAAGGGATAACGTTGTCAAATTTGAGAAACTTACGCTTATTCTTATAGTTTAGGGTGAAGTGAACACCAGAAAATTGAGAAAATAAAGTG
>NC_142519.1:1795000-1852500 GCF_964205215.1 Stylophora pistillata
CTCGATTCGGCTATTTTATCATTCTTATTTACGATGTTCACCGAGTACTTTCCTTTGTGTGAGGTATCCTGCCAGAGATTTTTTAAAGGTGGATATTGATCACTGCATATGTAAAGGTGACAAAACCCGTGGAGGTTCGTAGACGTCACTTTCGTCGAGATCGCACAGAAGACGGTTTTTCTTGCCTCTTCTTTTGAACGGTAGGTACTGAACCCCACAGAATTGTTCGCCTAGATCCTTCAAGGTGCACAGATCTCTCGAAACAGTCCTCCGAGAAGTGTTGGGAGTAGATAGCAAATGTTCCTGCAGGATTGTAGTTTACTCGGCGAGTTCGCACAAATCGCAACCGTTTTTCCCGCTCTGATCTATTTGCAAGACTCCGATGCAGAGAAATACCTACAACATGGTCTGCACGATTACTTCAGCTTGGAATCTTCCATCGATGCCTGTCATTTTTTATTAGTTTTTGTAAGAATAGAGTAAAGCATTCTTTTATGTTTGCCAGACATTTTGTCATGTGAGATTTTCGTGTTGAGCCTTTGACATCACTTCCTTTGATTCATGCGATCAACTTCCGGAACATGGTCAAATAATGGCGGACGCGAAATCGCGAGTTAATGGCCCAAAAAAATATATTTCTGGTGCTCGGTCTAGACTGAAATTTGGCAGAGTAGGTAAAGGAGACACACTGAACACGAAAATAAAAAAAAATTATGTACAAAAATTTGATCTCGGGGGCACTTTAATCGACATAACGCTTCTCTGACAAAATTCAAGTAACAAAAACTAATGCAAAGCAAAGCACTGCTAATACCGCGCCCTTGTTTATAGTCCAAATATCTCCGATATTTTTTACTCTTACGCTTTCTGTTACTGCCAAATAGTTTTTGGGTTTTGTGTATCCTTTCGTGAAGTTTATTTTGCCAGATTTACTGTTTTTTGGAGATCTTTTATCAATTTCCTCTGACTGGAACAACGGATATAATATCTAAGGATATTTTTCCGCAGACATTATCTCTTTGAAGAAGCATACAGTTTTCCGGGAGCTATAGGACCTCAATCCAATCATCTAACAGTAGATCTTAGTGAACGTGACAAAACTGGCATATATATGTGTGCGCACGTGTGTATGTGTGCTTACGTGTGTGTATGTGTGTGCTCACGTTTGTATATGTGTGCTCACGTGTGTAAATGTGTGCTCACGTGTGTATGTGTGTGCTCACGTGTGTATATGTGTGCTCGCGTGTGTATGTGTGTGCTCGCGTGTGTATATGTGTGCTCGCGTGTGTATATGTGTGCCCACGTGTTTTGTCTTATTAGCTTCATCCAATAAGAAGCATCTTTCCGACAACTCCTACGAAATTCAGTTGAAATACCACGTCATTGTTTTTCAGTCCTCGTTCTAAAATCACCTTCCAAACACTGTTGGTGCTCTCTGCTCATCATTTACTCAACACTAAACACCAATTGAGCTAACCGCCTCCCGGTTAGCTCAATTGGTTAGAGTGCCGGATTGTGTTGTGCTGTAGGTCGAGGGTTCGATAAGTAAGGAGAATTTGCTACCTTTCTATAATCAAGAAATGGATAGATATTCTAGTCTTCTCGGATAAGGACGAATAAACCGTAGGCCCCGTCTCCTGCAGGGTTAGGGGTAGGAGAAGTTAAATCCCACGCACGAGATTACTGTGTGGTGGATGTCCTCCACTGAGTGGGATGGGTGGGAATTGGCCCTGAAAAGCCCCTATGGGGAGTGGTGAATTAACCTATGTATGTATGAATAGCTATCGTTACATTCTTATGAAGCTAATTGAAATTAAGCAGTTTACAATCCTTCACCGAGGTCTGAATGTCTGGAACTCCCTATCTAGTGATCTCACCTTATCCCGAAGAGCCAGGTTCAAAGATGGGTTTTAAAAAACCCAAGGTTAGCGTGAAAGTTTATTTCAGATCTGAAGGCTTTAAAAGAAAATTCTGTTTAATTATTTGTCTAAATTTAGTGATTGGATGCTTTAAACAGAAGAAGGGAAAATTATCCAACAAGGCTCTTGAATCGAGAACAAAGAAATCTGGATTAAAATTTAACGCCGGCCGTGCCGAATGAGCCTTCGAACAACTGGGCCCAGATGTTCTTACAGTCGAACCTGTATATAACGGCCCTGTATATAGCGGTCACCCCGTCTATAACGGTCACTGAACAACTTCCCAAAAATCGTCCCTTATCTGTATATAACGGACGCAGTCACCCTTTCGACTTCCTAAAGCTACAATTTGATTTGTCTTTTACCTGAATATTACGCCGGTCACGAAATTGGGTTTAGCTTCGCTCGTTAAATTGCACCAATGAAGGTGTGGTGGTCTCACAAAAATACAAAGTAAAAGGAAAAAGGAAACTTAGGTCAAAGTATACTACACCTCCCTTAAAGTACACCAAGAACATTTACGGGCATTCTGTTGTATTCAATGCGTTTCTGTTTAAATCGTCGTCAATAAATGTAAATTGAGTGATTTTCTAATTGAAAACGATGTTCATTAGCTTCCAGTAGACTTTACTGAACCCAGTGAAGTGAAGTAAAACTTTATTTAAAGAGGAAACCACAATCACCCCTGGGTGATTTTCATGGCGGACCTCCATATAAAAATAAGTTAATTACAATAATAATTGTAAAATATTCAAAGTACAAGAACTAGATACATTAATAAGAATGGAATTGAGATAGATAAAATAGATTAATGAATACTGAATATAATATTGATGGATAAAAAGAAGAGAAGGTTATATATTATTAAATTAATATTGTTTCTTAAAAATCCTAAAATTTACCGCTGTCCTCAGTGATCCATTTAAAGAGTTCCATTCATTAAAAAACATATCAGCCGACATAGATTTTCCCCAGTTAGTTTTTACTGTAAGGAGAGTAAACAGAGATTTATTTCTCGTATTATGGGCGTGAATTTCCTCATGCTTAATATTATCATAATTGAAATCCTTGTTTTTTTGTAATATAATTAAAAATAAACGATAACCTATGAAATTTTCTGCTATACTCTAAATCTTTCCAGCCCAGTGACTTCAGAGCATCATGACTAGAAGAAAAAAGGGGTTTATCAGTTACTAATTTTGCAGCCTTATTTTGAAAAATTTGGAGTCTGTTCATAAGGGTGCAATTAAACCTATCACCCCACACTACGTCAGCGCAATCAAAAATTGGTAAAACAATTGTATAGAAAATAATCTCCCTAGATTTATTTGGTAGTAAGTAATTTTCTTAATGGATAGGTAGGTAGGTAGGTAGGTAGGTAGGTAGGTAGGTAGGTAGATAGATAGATAGATAGATAGATACCTAGCTTTACTAGGAAGTAAAATCATTGCAGCCCGCGGGCCGGCTGAAATACGACTTACCTCACAATGGGAATAAATTATCTCTTATTCTAAGATAAGGTGTTTATTAATTTCCGGAGTGTTTTTCAATTTCTGGAATGAAAAATTCAACGATTATTTATCGTAAGGTCCTGAAATTAAGATTATTAATCGCAAAGGGCTTCACTTACGATTATTAGTCGCAAAGAGTGTACTATTGCGATTAATAATCGTGGAAAGTACGGCTATTAATCGTGACTGCATCATTAATAGTCGTGTTTGACGAGCTTTTAGACTAATAATCGTGCATCGTACGGCCAATAATCGCATCTGACAGCAAATGTCATTATTAATCGTACTCCTCTCCAGAGAAAGTTCAACCAGAAATTTTTTTTGGACGACCGCCATTACGAACAAAAATTCAGAAGTTAGTACTTCTTCGCACATGGCTTTTCAAGCAATAAATGTCACACATTTGAAGTCTTCTTGGGTTGAGGTTCTCAATGAACTTCATTTCTGTTTAAAAAGTGTATTTACCAACGACGTTTTTCTTTTCTTTCGTCCTTCGACTAAGTTCAGCGCGGGCTTTCGATATCGTGAGAGAGTTGACCAACGTTTCTTCTCGATGACCTAGAATAATGTAAGTAAATACGTTAATTTCCGACAGGTTTTAAGTAGATTTAAGTTTAACCGAATACAGTTTCAAACGAACAGCCAAATGAGTCAAATCACGACAAATGCCAAATCCCAACAACGGCCTTTTGCGAAGTTGAAACGTATGTTTATGAGAAAGCGACAGATGAAACCGGCGGCGGTGATCGATGTGATACAATTATTTCAGGTGTGGATAACTTGCATCGCACTCCGCTAGTCCCGGCTTTACTGAATTAGAAATTGTCAGACTCAATCCAAAAAAAAAAGAAACGTTTCACTGATTTCCCTACCCCGATTTCTTTTCTTTTCTTATTTTTTTTTTTATTTTATTGTTTAATCAAACGTAATTCGAGATGCGTTTGCATTTTTCATAATCGAAGAGGAAAGATTAATTTGAGTCGCGGGTTCATTTCTCCATCCCGCAAGACTCTAATTCTTTCCAGAACTATTGTGTTTCGAAATGGGTCGTTCAACAGCAATGGTGAAAACGCTGTTCCTGAATGGAAAAAATATTTTCGATATTTTGAGTGAAACCCACCCCGGCGAGATTTGGCAAATGTCACGCCGATTCGGTGAGATATGTCTTTTTCTATTCTTTTGCCATTGTGATGCTTATCTAGCGGTTAAATAGTCGTTTTTCACCCGAAACTGAATGACAGACAAGTAACAACGAGAATGGCCTTCCTTCATTTATCTCAAATAATAACTGTTTTACACTCTTTCATTTTAGGCATACAAACTGACAAGCAAATCAGAAAAACAGTGCGCGACTGTCGACTCGTGCTACCGATGCGATTATATTTAGATACGCGTCATTTTAATAGATCAAAACACATTACGTCGCATGGGTTTTCCTATTTTCCGAAACTTCTTTTATTCGATTAGCTTATTTCTGAGAGACGAATTTAGCTAATATCTAAGTGTACAATGGGTTCTTGTCGAAAGTTTTTTTTTTCCGCCGTCAAAATTCATTTGTAGGAATTTCGAAGCCTGCGTCACGTACCCGCTCCGGATGAAAAAGAAAAAATTCATATTAATCAATGTTATATTTGTTTCAGCCCAAACACGTTGTGTCGGCGACGGAAACATTCTAAAAACATTCACGATGCTTATCCTACGCTGCGGCTCTAGTAGCTCTTGACATTGCGTCACTGTACGAGAGGAGGGCGATCTTGTGTGATGCTCTATTTTATCAGATTGTAAGGGACGAAAACCACAAGCTCCATGATCTGCTGCCTCCACGCAACGAGTCCATCTATCGCACCCGCAGCCAGAGGTACTTCAAGCTACCGTATTGTAAGACAACTAGGTTCAAAAACACATTTATCATGGCGAACAGTTTTGATTAATAGTAGCTATCTTAATTATTTGTATTTTGGTTTTTGATACTTCTCTTATTGTATTTTATTGTAGATTACACTTTGCGGTGTTTATTAATTTCCGGAGTGTTTTTTAATTTCTGGAATGAAAAATTCAACGATTATTTGTCGTAAGGTCCTGAAATTAAGATTATTAATCACAAAGGGCTTCACTTACGATTATTAGTCGCAAAGAGTGTATTATTGCGATTAATAATCTTGGAAAGTACGGCTATTAATCGTGACTGCACATTAATAGTCGTGTTCGACGAGCTTTTAGACTAATAATCGGGCATCGTACGGTTAATAATCGTGCATCGTACGGTCAATAATCGCATCTGACAGCAAATGTCATTATTAATCGTACTCCTCTCCAGAGAAAGTTCAACCAGAAATTTTTTTTGGACGGCCGCCATTACGAACAAAAATTCAGAAGTTAGTACTTCTTCGCACATGGCTTTTCAAGCAATAAATGTCACACATTTGAAGTCTTCTTGGGTTGAGGTTCTCAATGAACTTCATTTAACTTCATCAATGAACTTCAATGAACTTCATCATCCGCAACGCGCGTTTTTGCAACCTTTCCATTTCATTGGACAGATATTGCGGCAAAGAATGATGAAAAGTAGCATATCCTCAGATGGAACTTTAGCGCGCTTTAGCTGTTTTAGGAAGTACAGACGCTTCGCAGCCTTTTTGCATATAGATTCTACATGTGCGTTCCACCTGAGGTTGTCCGAGACTATCACTCCTAAAAACCTTGCGGATGAAACAACTTCGATTTGCTTGTAATTGACAGTAATATGATCAAACAGACTACCTGATCTGGAGAATGATATTCTCAGTTCTTTACATTTAGACTCATTGAATTGGAAACCATCAACTTCTGACTGTCTTACAAGTTCATTTACACGTAATTGCATGTAGCTAGACTCATTCTTCAATACTGATTCGACAAGAGTGGTGTCATCAACGTATTTCCAAATAATTGTGTCTGCTACAGAAAGATTATTTATCGTGATAAGGAACAGCCAGGGGCCCAATTTCGTCCCCTGTGGCACCCCTGCAGGAACAGCTTCCCACTCCGAGAAGCAATCGCGGCTCAGTTTTATCCTTTGCTTACGGTTCGTTAAAAAGTCCATGATCCAGCACAAAATCGGCCTTGGAATATCGTAGGAGGAAAGCTTCCGCGCCAGAACATGATGGTCAATCAGATCAAATACCTTCCGGAAGTCAAAGAGTACAACTCTTGTAGTCGATCCATTTCCATCCGTTGACTTCGCCCAAGAGTGAATCACACTAATTAATGCATGCGTGGCGCTGGATTTAGGCACCGTACCAAATTGCTGTGGGTCGATCTTTGAGAGGACAGCGGCCTTAACATAAGTGTCGACAACGTACTCCTCCGCTATCTTTGACAAGATTGGAGTCAGGGAGATGGGTCGAAGGTGTTTGTTTATGTCCTGCACAGGTCTTTGCTTAGGCACCGGCACGACATCCGCTTCTTTCCATGAATGAGGGAGACGACCTTCGCGATAAGATAAATTGAGAATATCTGCTATCGGCGCTGCCAGTAAATCTGCATTTTCTTTCAACACCCGCCCTAGGATGCCATCAGGACCATGCGCTTTGCTTCTGTTCAGTTTCATCAATTTCTTATAAACCGACTCGTTTGATACAACAAGCGCAGGTTGTTGGGTTGCACTGTTAGAGGGTATTATGACAAAATCAGCAGGGAGCGGAGAGAAACACTGCATAGGCGAGAGAAAGGCCTTATTGATGGTGTTGGCAAGAGAGATGTCATCTGAGGGCTCATACAGGTGTTGCAGGTACTTCGTGACGTAAGATCTCCGTGAAAGCCGGAGAAGAGCCGCTAAGCTTTTTGATTTCATCGCACCACGTGGACTGCCTACACTCCTTCAAGTGCTCCACCTTCGCTTGAAAGTACTTAGCCCGACACGCTTTTCGTTTGCGATTCACGCGATTCCTTAGCTCCCGAAACTGTTGATTATCCCCACGGGACAGGGCGCGCTGGCGTGCTTGAATAAGATCTGTAAGTGTAGATGTGATCCAAGGGGGCTCAGTAGAGTGCACCCTCCGGGATTTAATAGGAAGAATATGATCAAGTCCTGTTTTTATGATCTGTTCCAGGAGCAAGACCTTTTCAGCGCACGTTTTCAAGGCGCAAGTCAAGGTGTTCACATCCACAGCATCCAAATAGGTGCCCATTGCTTGGCGCTTACTGGGGCGCAAATCTCTCGTCTTAATAGTGATAGTGGGTTGCTTTACATGTGCTCTCTCTTTCGTTTGCCTAATACATTTTATCATTCCTAAGCGTTTTGAGACTTTGCTGCATCTTAAGTCAACATGGTCAGACCAGGTAAGTTTTTCATTTATTACAACTCCTAGATATTTGTAATGTCCAGTTCGCTCAATGTTCTCATCATTAATGTTCAGGTTACTTGTCCCAATAGCTTCAGTCTCTTTTGACCACCAATCAGCATTAGCTTTGACTTTTGATATTAAGGGTAAGTCTATGCTTATTTAACCAGTCCTTTACGTAATTTAAGTCTTCATTTAATTTGGCTTCCAAATCAAGAGCAGTTTGAGATGAGCAATAAATAGCAGTGTCGTCAGCAAACAAAGAAGCTTGGCAGTTTTTCAGAACATCAGCAAAATCATTTACATAAACAAGAAACAATAGCGGTCCAAGAACGCCAATGTTCATGGTTCTCTTTGATGAAATGGAATTTCCAATTGAGGTTTGACAGCCACGATTTTCAAGATAGGATTTAAACCAAGGAATAGATAACACATCCACGCCAAGGGATTGCAGCTTTAAGAGGAGTATGCGATGATTCACAGTGTCAAATGCTTTCTTGAGATCCAAGAACACTGCCCCCATGACTTCACCTTGATCCATGTTATTTAGGATTTCATCTCTAACTTTTAACAAAGCACTTGCTGTTGAGCGTTTACGTCTGAAGCCGGACTGTTTAATGTACAATAAGTTGTTGGTTGTTAAATATCCATATAACTGACTATGAACAGCATGTTCAACAATTTTACTAACTGTCGGGAGGATAGAAATCGGTCTGTAATTATCACAATTATCTTTCCACTGTTCTTATACAACGCCGTAATCTTCGCCAGCTTCCAATTTTCCGGAAAACGTCCACTAGAAAGTGACAAATTGATAATATACATCAAAACATGTGCGACAACTTCAGCGCCATCTTTCAAGAGCCTTAAACTTACGCGATCCAAACCGATAGCTTCGTTAGGCTTTAGGCATTTTAGTTGTTCCAATACAAATGGCATCGTCACAGGTTGTAAAGAAAATGACAGACCAGTTTTCAGCGGAAAAACATCACTTTCTCATAGACACTACCAAAGCGCCTTGCCAACTTTTCACCGAGAGTCTAGCCTGAGTATCAGGCGTTTCTGGGGGAAAGGGGTAACATAGAAGCGAGAAAGGGAGAGAAACGCCTTCCTTTCTCTTCTCCCCCTCCCCCCAATCTTCTCTCCCCTAGCCCTTTAGAAAAACCTGACACTCAGGCTACCGATAGTCGAAAAACGTTTATTAAGAGCCAGTGATTTCTTCGCACTTTTTGTAAACTTTGCCACTTATGAAAATTGATGTAATCTGCTTACTGTCTTTAGATCCTGGTAACACTTGTTTAAGGGATTTCCACATTTCCTCGCTGTTGGACATAGAATCATTGACAAGGTTGCAGTAGTAGTTAGATTTTAATTTCTTTTCATATCGAGTAACTTGATTAGGAGGTTTTTTATAATGGATCCAATGTGAACTTAAATGTTTTGATTGCTTTTTCATGATGATAATCTCTGGCATTCCTAAGACTTGTGAGTTCATCATTTACCCAAGGGGATTTGAAATCTTTTACTCTTCTTTTTTTAACGGGTGCGTGTTCATCAGCCACTTCACAGAAAAAGCGTTCCCAATCCCTAAAAGTGAATCACAAACATTTTGTATGGACTTTCTATATCGTGTTTATTGCATTCGTTATTGTCAATAAAACGTAAATTGAGAGATCATTTGCTCATAAAAATGCTATTTATTGACTTCCAGGAGAATTTGAAGGAAACCTGCTTACTGCGGCCACCCTGTATATAACGGTCACTTCGCCATTTCCCAAGGGTGACCGTATTGAAATTGCAAATCGAGAGAATGCTATAACGGTCAAGACCCTAACGAAAGCGAACACCCTCGGGAATTGGAAATTAAAAAGTGTTCATGACAAGAACTGTCCGGTATTGGGTATAAGTGGACACTAAACCAAAATAGAGCGGATGCCCGCTTTCGCCTGAAACAAGAAGAAAAGTAACGTGACAATACATATATGCTGTGTCGTACTCTTATTGATATAAAACGTACGAACAGCTTGCTCGCCCGCGAAAAATGGAGAACTGACCACACCGATCTCCACTGCTCTGTTGCTCTGTCGAAGGTCATAAGTTGTTGTCAAGAGTCAGTTGTTGTGCATGAAGTGTCCGCTTTCGAGAAAGCATAAACAAAAGGGAAATCTATTTTTTAATTGGAAGGTAAAAAGGCAAATTGAGAAAAAGTATCTGCAAGTAAAGGTGTCCCGTTACGAGCCAGAGTGTAAGTCGCTACATCAGTAAGCCAAGCGAACTCAAAATGTAACCAAACCAGCTGTGTAATTGGCATCTGACCCAATGAAATTTGCTAGAGGAGCGGCAATGCCTTCCTTTCCCCTTGTTATTTTCTTCCCTCAGAAAACTTTCAAGCTCAGTGAAAATGAGCGCTTGTTAAGGGCTCAGACAAAGAAACGCTTACATTGAAGAAAGGGGGGAAATTTGACTGCAAACGTGACATTTGATGGCCTGAGGTAAACGGTACGGTTATCTTTTTTTCAAGAGTCCTAATGTTTTCCAAAATATTCAGTGTTGATTATTTGTTTCAAAGCTTATTTGAGTCGGTGTTGGTGTAGCAAGGCAGAGTTCGAGTTTGACATGTCGATTTTTGGAAGGGAAATAAATCGGGCGTACAGGAGAAAGATCTTCGGTGCAAGGCCGAGAGTATGTTTTCTGAAGCTGGCGTGAATCAAATCAGTGAATACATGTGATCGATCGCAAACCGCTTGGAGTCACGCGAGCCAACTCCAGCGGTCACGTTCAACACTTAGGGCAAAGGAGTTTCAGGACGGTCAACTCCCTCAGCGCTTTTCTCTTTCTTGTAATTTGTCACGTATGTCCTGTAAAATATATGTGAGATGAATTTTTTCCTTTTTAACCAGTCCGTTTAGGACGTTAGAAAACCAAACTTTTAGCCTCATTTTGCGTTTGAAATGAAAGGCCTCCATCCTTTGTGAAATTCGAGATGGTGGCGTTCATGTTGATTAATTTATTCAGTTGGTAACTTTTAACCTTAACCCTTTTCCAGCCACCCACCCATACATCATTTAAATTACTACCACTACTGTTGTTATTTGTTTCTTGTTGAAATTAAGAGACAACATTATGTAAGTGTGTACATTGCAAGGCTGTTTGATGTGACACATATTGCAAACTAAAACAGCCACAACGATTCCCGATTTCCATTGCAGTGAACCGTTCATATAACAACAAATCCCAAAAATCAAGCATTCTGCTCCAAGAGCAACACTGAAAACGCATGGATCTTTTAAGATCAAAATTTGCTCAAGAAATCAAAAGTTTGCATTCAAAACAAACCTCAAGGCCAGATCTTGCTGTTTGGCTGGAAAATGCCTTCTCACTTTATCCGCTAGCCCTTGTTCCTCCATTTGACGAAAGCTAGTGTCGCAAACACAACCTTTGCCTCGTTTGACCGAAAAGAATTCTGGGAAATTCAACCACAACTCGAGAAGGGAAAACTCCACGCTTCCACTTTTACAAATTATTATAAGTGTCGGGCCACGCAGTCCTAGCAGCAAAATACCACATCCATCGAGACTTTTACCACTCAAAACTGGCCCAAAAAGCCTTGGTAGGTCCTTCTAGCCATCCACAGATGGGCCAGAGACGCGACTTCACTTGTGAACTCGCCAAGCTTGAATGAAAGCATTTTGGCGGTCCAGTTTACATGAAACCACCTCTCACCTCTGTTTTCTTTCAGAGGCTTGCCTCTACCCACATTCCAGCTTAATAATGCTGTCCTGAGGGCTTCTGTAGAGGGAAAATGGCTCGAAAAACACTTATAAACGCGAGAAAACGAATTGATTTGAACGCATCCAAACACGAGCGGTTGATCTAGGTCACGTGACCCCAAAATCTGAGCCCATGGTGTTTCAAAACCGCAAATATTGTCAGGGATACCTCATATAACGAGAAACAAAGTGAGCTTAAGTTTTGTATGATCAAATTATAGGTTTTGTGTGCTGGGAAAGGGTTAAACTGCTAACCGCGGTTTCGCGTCTGCGGTTGACGCATGCACACCAAACGTAGATCTAAAACTTTTTACAATATCTCTGACGCGCTTATTGGTCGAGAGTCATTGTCCATAAGGTTAGAGATCATAAACATGACGTATCGTGCGCGCGTATGATTTTTCGAAAACTTAACCGCATATGCAGGCTTCTTTTTGACATTATCTTAATTTTATTGCAAAAAATAAATTGACGCTACGCCTCGTGATTTTACTTTAGTTTTCAAATGCAACTATTACAGGGGGTGTGTAGTTTTTTTTTAAGGTATTTAGACTTTTATCTTGTGCATGTTATGTATTATTTCTCGTGGCTTTTTGATTTTCCAAACAGCTGAACTATGGATCCAAACGGACTGCGTTGTAACGTCATTGATGAAAGTTCACTTTCAGACTTGTTGATTTTCCATATTTGATTATCGCCATGGGCTTCCCGGTTTTGTTACATGGGTCGACCTGCGTGTTACTGTTACTAAACAGAAAAAGTCATTCTGCAGTGTTTGCGTCCACTGAAGAGATGAGCAGCAAATTAAAGCCGAGCAAAGCTGGAGACGGAAGGCACTTGGATTCCCAACCAAAATTATGACTACGATTTCCTAGCTACTGGTCACAAAAATGAGTCCTCACACCCTTGAATTAACGCATTTTGCTGAGCTTTCAGTAACCACAAACCAGTATTGCATTATTATTTTTTTTCCCCACTTGTAGGGTAACCGCCTCCCGGTTAGGGAGGTCAATTGGTTAGAGCGCCGGATTGTGTTGTGCGGTAGGACGAGGGTTCGAGCCCCGGTCGGACCAATACTCATGGTCTTAAAATAAGTGAAGAGAATTTGCTACCTTTCTATAATCAAGAAATGGATAGATATTCTAGTCTCCTCGGATAAGGACGAATAATTAACCGTAGGCCCCGTCTCCGGCAGGGTTAGGGGAAGGGGACGTTAATTTCCCACGCACGAGATTACTGTGTGGTGGATGTCCTCCCCTGGGTGGGATAGGTGGGTGTTGGCTCTGAAAAGCTCCTACGGGGAGTGGTCAATTAACCTATATATGTAGGTATGTATGTGGATCTATTTTTTTACTTTGAACTCGTAAGAAGTAAAGGAACAGAACCGGTAGACCTTGGCCGGATTGTAGGAGCCGGTAAGACGGTAGGATTCTCGGAGCCATTCCGCTGATGGAGAGCAGGTAAAAAATTTTACAATCCCTGTTGTAGATCTAGAGACGGTTGCAAGACAGTCATCCCTTCTCTTCGGAGCCTTTCGATCATCTACCGGTACCTCTCGGTACAAACCAGATCGCAGGATTAGTAAAGTACCGTCCACTAACAAACTGAGAAAAAATAAACGAATCTTACAACCGGAGAGTCATAGCCGTCATTTTAACTTTAATTATTTTTTCGATAAGTAGAGGAGCTCAAAGATCATAAAGAATTCTCCTGAGCATTGATGTTATACGAATGTAACTTGCGCCAATTTGTCGCATGATTTCACAAACCTGCGCCAAGCAACCGTTTTTTCCCTTAAGCGGGAGCCCTCCTGTTATTGGATAATAGCGAGAGCCTTAGTGTTTTCTGCTAGGCGCAAGTTTCACCGTGTGAAAATGGGTAAAGGAGTGTCTAAAAATATTAAATCCGATTTTTATCTTTCTTCTCTTTCTTCTCTGTATAGTTTTATTTTTTAAATATAAACGCATTAAATGAAACCTATTTTTTTTTTTCAATCAAAAACTTTTGTAATATCGATGTCTTGTTGCTGAGGTGTTGTGACTTATTTTTCACGGGTTTATACGCGACGCTTGATTAAGGTCAAATTAAGGACGTGTTCCGAACATTTTACAGAAAGGCAAGAATGTGATTTGAATTTGTCCCTATAAAATTCATTACGCGAAAAATTCTGTTTAAGTGTACCTGAGTCATGAATCTTTCTCAAATTCGTGCGTGAAATGAGATCACACCCTTTGCTACCCTGTGAATTCTCAAGTTCATGGAATAAACTCAAGTTTGATCATTTTAACTTTCCGTGACTCATTCGACCGAGGACCGGCAAATCATTTCGTACGTGATGTATCGTTTATACGAGGCCAACGTTTTTGAAAAGTTAATTTTAATTTCTCATTTTTTTCTAAAGAGCTTGGGAATTCGTGATATCCTGTGTGCAAAGCAAATAAAATAGAACAAAAGAGGGAAAGTTTTTGGCAAATACTTCCACCTTGTTTTGTAAAGAATTCATGAAATTAAATTAAATGGTCTAAAAACGCTGTTCTTTTCTAAATTTTCTATATTCAAGCCATTGTAATTGTATGATTTAGCAGTCATTAAATCAACAATATAATTGAATTATATTGAAATAATGAGGGATGCACCTTTGCAAATACTTTTAAATTACTAAATGATTTCGTGAATTGAGTGAAAAAGCACAAAACAGGGCAAGGTTCAAGTGTCGATAGTCAAATATTGTTAATGGCTGTTTTTACTCTGAGCAGATGTAAACAAATTGATTCCTATTTAATCGGTGTCGATAATCACCAGTTTTATTACAATCACGAAGAACATCATGAGGGTTATCGTGTTTTTTAACTTCTTGTGGTTTGCCTCAGTTTTGGCCTCCTCTCCAGAAGGTATGGATAACATCGATTACTGATGGATTTGTTACCTTCTTTGACAGCAGCAGTATAGAAAACTCGTAAAGGCAAGTTAATGCACAATAACGTACAAGCCGTATAATGTGACTCACTGGAGGACTCACGCAATAATGAAAAAAACAAAATTATCTCAGTAGCATTTGGGTGTTAATTCATTCGGTTGTTCTTTCCCCTGTCGAGCAACTTAAGATTGTAATGAGTTTCATGTCGTCCAGTCAAAAGAGCATGACTAGTAAAGTGAGATGGTTTGAAAAAAATATTACGCAACAACAACAAAAACTCCTCGTATCTGAAGTGAAAGATGATCTTTTCCAAAAATGGGGAGGCAGAACTGCCTCGTGTGAATACATATATTTCTATTTATAACAACGACAAAAAAAAACCTCATGAACGCGTCGGCATAGTTTTGTTTTTAGTTTTACAAAGGACAGAATTCGTGCCTTTATAGGATAACATCGTGAATAAAAAACGTTCGTTAAAAACGAAGAAAACATTTTCAAAAAAAAGTTAAGACACCTTTCCTCTTATTCTTAGTGAACGTAACCTTTCTTCCCTTTATAATAAAAAAAAAGATTCAGTGATTACTCAAAACGGCCAAATCTGTGAATACTGCAATCGGCAGTTTACGCCGTTATCATCTACGGTTTACCAGAAACACCGAATTGCTAAATGTAACCAAGGAAACGAAGCCATTGAATCAAAAAATTTCAGAACTCACTCCGCCTGCCTTTGGAAATAAAAATAGTTTCGGAGAGCCAATAGAATTTAGCTCATACTAAGGAGAAAATTAATTATAATTGCTTCGACGATGGTCTGCCTAATAACCATTGTAAATGTTATTCTTTGCCAGAAAATTTGAATACCAGAGATGCCGAACTATTTGAAGGCGATATGAAGTTTTTACCAGGCCAGGCTAGAGGTTCAACGCCCGGAAGATTGTGGCCGAATGGGACCTTTGTGTATCAAATTGAATCAGATTTAAGTAAGTGATATAAGAGTACGTAAAATCTTCCCCTCGCCTCTCCGGCCTCCTTCAACAACAATTTAAACGCTAACACACCAGGGCTCAACAGACATATTTTAGCTCTATCTTTAGGCAGATTTTCGTTAAATGGTATTAATATTTAAGTATTAGTAACATTGCCTATCTTGGAACTAGAGGATTGACCGGATTAAGATAAAATGTACGATCGGCCTTACGTATTTATCCAACTTCAACTTCAACTTTACTTTATTTAGCACTCAAGTTTTAGTTACAGTATTAACATAAAAAAACGGGAAAGCATACATATGTAAAAAATTAAAGGTAACGGTGTTCCATGGTTCGCGCATGGAGGCTAAGAAAACCGCGAAGTTATCGAGTCAGTCTCCATCTCTTTTGGACTCACATAGAAGAAACTGGGAGTAGAGGGACGGATTACTTAATTAAAAGCTAGAAGAATTGTGGAAGACTTAGGTTTGAGATAACTTGAATGATAGATTGTTTTAGCACTTTTGATTTGTGGAAACTTAGCTTTGATATTGCTGATATAGAATAAAGTTTTTAACGCTTTTGGAGAAAGCAAATTGATTTAGGTCTTTAAACTTGTATGGCAGTTCATGCCAAAGATCAATGGCCATAAATGATATCATTTGTTTGCCAGTATTTGTTTTTACTCGAAAAATGTGAAGATTTTGTCCGGCCGCATACCTGGTGTTAAAATTATGTACGTTAAAGAGTGGTTAAAGTGGTTAAAGAGTGGTTAAAGGTGGTTAAAAGTGGTTAAAAGTCGTTAAAGAGTTCTGGGAAAGCACCTTTATGCCATGCATGAATAAATTTGAGAGCATATAAGCGAGATATGTTAGCTACCGTTAACATTTCCAAGATATTAAGTAGAGGCAGTGCACTATCGGTATTTTTTCCAGATAGAGTTGCAAAGAACATTAACCTAATAATATGATTTTGCTTTGTTTGTATTTTATGCAAATTCGTCTTGCTGGTGCTGCCCCAGGTAACAATAGCGTACGAAATGCAAGGATAGTTAAGATTATAATAGATCTGCGCGCGTAAGTGGTTCGATAGGTAGATAATGCCTCAACTTAGAGGTTACTTCTGCATTCCGTGAAAGCTTAGCGCACACATAAGAGATGTGATATTTCCGAGTTAAAGCACTATCGATCATTACTCCTAAATATTTGATGTGGTCCTTCCATTCTAAGGAGTGGCATGATCCATCTCGATTAGTTATCTTTATATTAACATTCATGCTCTCTTTCCTTGGGGATTTTCCAATCATGTAATTGGTTTTCGTTAAATTTATCGATAGCTTGTTTATGTCGCACCATTCCTTGAATTTTTTTAGTTCTACATTCATTTGCATTTCTAATGATTGTATATCTTTAGCAGAAGCAAACAAGTTAGTATCGTTCGCAAAAATCCTAAATGAAAGGAACTCAGAGCAATTAGGGAGGTCGTTAATGCATATCAAGAATAGGAAAGGGCCTTAACGAACTACCTTATCCAGAAAGTCTTCTCTTTCTCTCCCATGTATTCTAAACGACTTTACTGAAGAATGAAAAAAAGCCTTTGACTGGTGGCAACGAATAGCTAAAAGCCTAAAGTCACAAAGTAAAACGTGATATAGAAATCAACTTTACTTACATTTTAACAAATGGTTTAGTGATCAAAGCATGCTGTATTACATCTGAAACGTCTCATGAATATTTTTAGGAAAAAGGTATCATTAGTTACAGCGCATTTTCCCATAGTTTTTCAATTTGCTGTATTACATTGGGATGTTAAATGCTTATGCTTCGTCACACCAGATAGAACCGACAAAACCTCTCATAAGGCGAACAAATCGCCCCTAGGGAACCTATTGGAGTTAAGGGCTGTTGTTGTCTTTCAGAACAAAAATATATCTTTCCTTTTTGATAACTTTTTATGAAAGCTGGCCTGGAACTTGGATCTCTTACTCCTTTTTGTTAGGTTCTCAGCCCCAAGCAATGTCTGGAATAACCAGTGCTATGAGAGACTGGACGACGAAAACAAAGGGCTGTATCAAATTCAAGAAAAGGACTTCAGAGACAGCATATGTATCATTTTTTAAGGGTGGTGGGTAAGTCTACTTTACTTCAGGTCAACAATCACCGTTTAGTATTGATGTCAAATCTTTGATTTTACTTGTATCGCCAGTATGATTGAATAAAGGCACGAAATTAGCATCAACGATTGATTTCAGAGGAAATTTCTCACGGATAAGTCGATAATTTCTGAGTACGCTACCTACGTTTTTCCAATACTGAGCAACATGGAAGGAAGTATATAAGTCAAAGCGAAATTCCGTGACATTTGGCACTCTTCCGCAATATAAGTTTATAGATAAGAAGTTTGAATATATTTGGCTTTATTTGCAGAAAATCACCTCTTAACTCTGTAACAGCTCGTATTTTATTCAACAGATGCTGGTCTTACGTAGGACGAACTGGGAGAAAGCAGCAATTGTCCTTGGCGGGTGGATGCTGGAGAAAAGGAACTGTAATCCATGAAATTGGTGAGATGTTCAAACTTACCTTATTGTCTTGTTAACTTTTCTTCATCCTAAATTTGTTTATGGTATTCATAAGCGACTTTCAGATACACAATATTTTTTGTGTCGCAACATTTGGTTTGTTTCAGTAACTTAAATGACATTTAAATCGAAAGAAGCTCCAAATCCGAAGCTTATCGACAACTTAGAATGATGAACAAACCATAATGTATTCAGCTACTGTGCAGGCAATTTGCTCGTCTATAGCTGCGGCCGCTTAAACTTCTCAAATTCTTATTCGAAAATTCTATCTACTACACAAATCACAAAGTCCTATCTGTGTATTTCAAATAATCAGCTCCATATTCAAAATCTTCTTCTATCTTTCTTCCTCTTAGGTCACGCTCTTGGCTTTCTTCATGAGCAGTCTCGTCCCGACCGCGATAATTACGTGGACATCAAGTTTGAAAATATCCAATCAGGCAAAGAAAATAATTTCCGAATTTCGAACGGTATAAACTCGCTAGGAACACCCTATGACTATGGATCCATCATGCACTATGGCGCGAGGTACTTCTCTAAAAACGGACAGCCAACAATTGTCCCAAAGAAACCAGGAGTGAGTGGATTATAAAGAACCAGGTTTCCTACCAATTTTTACGTGAATTTATATCAAAGACGCCACTGAAGCAGACTTTAGGTAGTTCATTAATTCCTCGGTAACGTTTTATGAGAACTATGGTTTAATGTGAAAAGTCGTTCTGTCAATTGAAAAAAAAAGAAACTAGAAAAACAGCTTTTCTCTTTCGGAGTAAATTAATTACAGTTTTACAAGGTTAACAAAACAAGAGGCGCCCTTAAAGCGGAAAAACATGTTCGCCTCGGGTAACCTTTAAAGCTTTCGGTGAATTTTTCCTTTGAAATCGGCAAGCACCTGGACCGTGTTACAAGCGGAAATACATATCTAAGGCGGTCAACATCTATGATCTATTCAATTTTCAATATTAAGAGATACATCCTCTAAGAAACCTTATTCCTAAACTGAAGGTCACAACCCAAGTCGCCGGCCAAAATTAAACACGAGTCGAGTCAAGAACTCCTATGTTTATCGATTAAATCTTAATTAGAACATAGCTAGCAGAGCTGCGCAATCACATTCAATATACGTAAGCCTGCTCAAAATCCCGACAGTGCACGCTGACAGCGTCAGCAAATCGCTTCGCCAGAAATTTTTTTTTTGCGCGAGCGGCCATTGTTTGCGCGGGGAAAAATAATATATTTCGCGACAGTAATGGATACAAACAGAAACTCGGCCTACTAGTCCGAAAACGAAGACAATGTTTGGACCTTTTCCCTTGGGCTAGAGTTCTTAAATGAGGCAGAAAAAGAGAAAAACAACGGAAAAGGAGACTCGGCATCAGCGCCGTCATAATTCGCTTCAACTGATATTGTTGTCCGTTTTTCGCGTCGGATTTAATGCACAATTCCACCGGCTATGTTCTAAAACAATTGGTTCATGCTTTCAGCTGTACACTATCGAGTTATGGAGCACGTGGGAAGTTTGGAGAGTGCTCAAGAAGCTAGAGTTGCCCTCGGCTATCGCCTCGGACAACTCTTACGCTTATTTCGTGCTATCCAAACTTCCCGCGTGCTCCATAACTCGATAGGGTACGCTAAAGCATGAACCAATTGTTAAATATAACCCAGTTGTGTAAGTAGTATTTTTACTAGAATTTTTACTACTTTTACTTTTATAACTTAGCCGTTGTTATATGAGAATTGTAGTTTTTTTACCTTAATATGAATCAATGAAGAGGATTATTATTAAGCACGATTACAGTTAAAAACCACAACATCTTATTAGACGTCATAACTCTATTGAAAGACAAGATAAAGCACGCACTGTAATACAATGATGCATAAGACCCAATAATAAAAAAGTCATCATCGTTTATTCAGTAAACGGTTTAAACTCGGGGATAACATGTGAAAGTGTAGTGTGATCGTCCAGGTGAGAGCAGTCCCGAGAAGGACTGTTGTCGGTGGTAGTGACTGACGTTTCGACAACCTGTGCGGTCCGCACAGGTTGTCGAAACGTCAGTCACTACCACCAACAACAGTCCTTCTCAGGACTACTCTCACCTGGACGATCACACTGCACTTTCTCGTCGTTTATTGCCAAATTTAAAGTTCAAATTCATCATACTTTTGTCATTATTTTGGACAATGGAAGCTGTAGACGCTCTTCAGTTTCTAAATAAATATCCGTTATTTTATTCTTTCTAGGTAACTATTGGTAACCGAATAGGTCTCAGTCCTATCGATATTAGGCAGATGATGTTGCTTTACAAATGTAGTGAGTCAAAAGAGTCCGTTACTATATTAAGTTAAGGTTTATAACTAACGGTTTTTTCATATACACCAAAATGTTAAAACGTCTCCTTAACAAACGTAAATGTAGAATGAAATATATTGATTTCACCGGAGTATCGAGGGATAAGGAAGCTTGCACTGAGAAGTCAGCACTTCTGTCCAACAATCAGAGAAATATTTACTGTGTTAAACAGACTGCTAATTGTTATCTGTTTAGCGAGTCAAGTCAAACATATTTTTGCACAAAACCTCGTCTTAACTTGGCAGAACTAATGTTCTTTAATAAGTTGAATGGGTAATATTTCTGAATATTTCTTTTTTCTCTCAGGTGCTCAGCCACCTCCAGCAACCATTCCACCCTCTGCATGTAAGTTTAAAATGCATGCACAGAAACAATCATTAAGGCTCTCCAAAAATGAATTCCATCTACTATTTAACAAATGGTAAACACCACAGCGTACACTATTGAGTTATGGTGCACGCAGGAGATTGCTAAGGGCGAAAGAAGCGTAAGAGTCGCTCGAGGCGATAGCCCAGAGCGACTCTAGCTTCTTGAGTGCTTAGCAAACCTCCCAAGTGCATCCATAACTCAATAGTGTACGCTGTGGTGTTTACCATTTGTTTTATAACATAACATTGATACATTGTAGCTAAAGAGTTCCCTTTTATTTAACAAATCTTAGGCGACCAGAAAAAACAAGCGCGCGCGTAAAAATAGTCTTTGCATTTGCTCACGTCAGCAGCGTACACCCATGGGCAAATGGGGGACGCTAAATTGACCAATCAGAGCGCGCGATTTACTTTGGTTATGTTATAATTGTCTTTGAACATACACAAGGTGCATTTTCTTGAAATTTTTTCCAGTACTTGTGAACTTAGTCATGCAATCGACTTAAAGAATCGTATCTGTTTCATTGAGTCTGTAATCTTACCAACCTGGTAGCCTTGTTTAGGAACAAAAAATAGTAAACTATAAGATCCTGGGATCGAGCACATTTAAATAAACTATTAGAGGGCTAATACTTATGTCTCGTCTTGATAATTTTCTTAAATGCAGCTTTTTCGTGCAACTTTGAGAACAAGTGTGGATTCAAACAAAACATAAATGACAAATTCGATTGGACAGTAAGGTCGGGCTCTACTCCATCCAGGAACACTGGCCCAAGTGGAGACCACACCACAGGACAAGGTTGTATTTTAATCAGTAGATCAGTTTCTAGTTTACCAATTCTAGACTTGTCATCAGGTTTGACTCGTCAATTCGTCCCAACCTCGGAATGTTGAAAGGTTATACGTGCACGCAAAATTTTTATCTTGAAAATTTTAGCGCGGTAAACAGTTTTCCGCTCTTTTGTTCTCTGATATCACTCAAACTATTACCTCTCTTTCTAACAAATTAAATTCCTAAACTTAAAATCCCGAAGAACAGACAAAAAACGATTACATCATACCTTTCACCAAAGCGCTCTCTGTAATTCAACACTAAGACATTCGACCGTAAATCAGAAGGGAGGAATACCTAACGAAGAATTTGAATTTCTGCTTTTTCCCGTGTGTCATTATGATATTATGCCGGCACTTTGACAAGAGTTGATGAAGGACACTCCACATCTCTACATTTTATAGGAAAGTACAGTTTCATCGAAACTTCAAGCCCTCGACGGAAAGGTGACAATGCCATAATGTCCCGAATGGTCACACTCTCTGGAAAGTCTTGCCTAAGGTTTTATTACCATATGTACGGAGCGGATATGGGCACTCTGAGGGTTAAACTATGCAACACGGTGTTATTTGAAAAATCTGGAGACCAGGGAAACAGATGGGAAATGCACCAAGTTCGTCTTTCTGGGAGAGGTTCATTCGAGGTAAGTTTTTGTTTAATTCTTTAGGAATACGACAACCGAAAGCCACATGTTTTATATTGGCAAAGTAGCATGCGTAGCTGAGGCTGTCTGCGCCTGAAAACTTGAAGAGTTCTGAAAGGAGTCTGAAAATACAAGATAATCATTAGGAGACCTAACGTCTGCTAGTATTCTCTTCGTTACCTTGTAGCTGACATAACTTACATTAAAAAAGAAAAAAATCAAAGACAATCACTATTTGCAAGTCCTGCTTCTGAGCAGCATGGATCCTAAGAATTCGCTAGTCTACTTTAAGGCGCGGGCCACTCTGTTAAACTTATATATCTTCCGTCTTTTTAATTTTTGATCACTCATTTATCTCTCCTTGCATGAAAAAATTGTTCTAATTTTTATCTCTTTCATTAATGTTATTATTAAGGTAGTTGTCGTTAGCCTTCTCAGTAATAATAACTTTTTGCTGCACATCCTATTTAAAATTCCGACAACCTATCGAAACCTGCTAAAGTCTTCATTTGTTCCGTTGTATCATTTTTTTCCTCTTTCAGCTGAGTTTTGAGGGAATAAGAGGGAACAACTATAGAGGAGATGCAGCAATCGACGATATAACTGTACATGACTGCTAAGTCTAAAGTCAAAGTTCCAACGGGTATATTAAAAAATCAATGCTGGGATAAATGTAGATGATGGGATAGAAATAAAATGACTAACACCTGAGCTGCTCTATTGTCTTGTGACTTAAACTCGTAAAGATCAATAATGGTAATAACACTAAGTTCAATTTGGTCTGTAATCATACATGTACGAGTCATTTTATCAAAATCGGACGACTGCGAAGCAGTCCGATTTTGTTAACCAATTGATCAAAAACTATGACATAATTGGAGAAAAAAAACTAAACACTGGTTATTTACGCCAAATGGCACGAGAAACCATGTTGTTACTTTTTCGTAATTTGCATGTAAAAAGCATTACACAAAATCAAGACAGACGAAGTTTTGACAGCGAGCACACGCTATTTGTAATTTGCACACGGGTTAGAACTTTGCACTCGTGTAACAGGAATATGAATACTGTTATTATTATTATTATTATTATTATTATTATTATTATCATTATTATCATGAAGAAGAAGAAGAATGGTTTATTCGAGGCAGCATGGACTGAATTGCTAAGGTTTACAATGTATAGAAGGGGAAATTTTATAAATATAATTACAAAATTACTTGCATGCTTACAATAACAATCCTACGACTACGAATATAAAATTTTAGAATTAGCGCAGTTGAATTGCTAAAAAAGAACTGCACATTTATCAATAAAAGTGTCACGACACTATTGGTCTTACATGGCTTTACACGGTATGGTCTAGCCTTCCTGAGGTCCTTAGTTGGTCTCTCGTTGAAAGGTTAGGATGCAGAACATCAAGGGGGTTATGTACAATTTTGTTAAAGTTTTTTACATAATTCCGTCCTTCTTTGCTCTAACGTAACGAGGCCTGAACGTACCAGGGCATCTGCGTAATGCACTTCGTAACAGAAAATTATCCTAAGAGCACGTTTCTGTATTCGTTCAAAACTTAAGCTTAGATATTGTGGAAGACTAAAATGAAAAACCTGGCAGCCATAAAGTAAAACAGATTGGATGCAAGTAACATAGAACTGAACTAGTTCTCCAGGTGGAGCTTTGGCACGCTTTAGTTGCGCTAATAAATACAGGCGTTTGGCAGCTTTTTTCTGTCATTTCTCTTACATGAGAATTCAACTTAAGGTCTTAACTACTTCTACCGTATAAATTTTACATCCAGCGATTTCTACAAGTTCATAATTTGTCGGAGAGCGTGCAGAGGTTATCCTAAGCTATTGCATTTACTGGGATAAATTCGTTTTTAGCCAATCAGATGCACGTCATTTTTCAAGTATTATGTTACTCTGAGTTACTCTGTCCAATTACTAGCATGACGTGTACACTGTCCTAACAGTGCTCATTTCGGGCTGGTGATAACCAATCGCGTTCGAGAATATTGTTATAGTTTTGATTAGTCATAATATCATCCCTTTGTTTTTTATCGACTAAGAGCTTTTCATGGAGTTTGTCTGCCTTTGACCAAGCTTTTGTCTTTTGTTGTTGCCACCTCGTGTCTAGCTATTACTGCATTGTATTCACGGTTTGATGGGCAGCGCTTTCTTAACTCAAGAGACTGAATTTTAAAAAACTCGACACTACAAGCTTTTGTCTTGGAAGGCATTATTATAGTGTTTCCCCGCTGTTATTCGTCCATTACGGCTTTTGATACCAATTCAAACGTTGGAAGTTTATCAATTTTTTTAGAGGGTTCTTTAGCCCGTGGAAGAATCAAGTAATTTTCCCTGCGAGGGTCATTTTTCTACCTCGTTATCTTGATCATCTGATATACAAACATGACAAACATGGAATCGGAGTTTTGGTTGTCAGGTTTATTGATTTCTTTCCGGATTAGAGATACATTTAAATACGGCATCCACTGCCTGAATTATCTTAATTACAAGTGACTCAACTCTTTAACGCCATTGTTTTGGCTCAGAATCTGTAAATTACTCCCGACCAGTAGATCACCTGCCAGAAAACAGGATTTGTCAACAAAGAAATTACTCCAACAATTCTTGCAAATTTCAACCAGCCTTCTTTAAGATGATATTGATCATTTCAGTTCATCATTTACGTAAAATCCCGCATAAGAGCAACTTCTTGCGTACGTCAAGGTACAATATAAGAATTGTTTTTCGACTTGAAAAGCAGCACAAAAAAAAAACATTTAAAATAGATTTTCCTACTGAGAGAATACTAAATTGAATTCTTAAACGATGTCCAAGACCTCATTACCCGTTTAATATTCCTGACAAGAGAGCACAGTTGCTTGTTTCATGTAAGAACAAAGTCACCTTTAACAACCAAGAATCCCAACGGGAAAGTTCACCCTGATTTAACAGTTACAGAATTTCCATGTGAGGTCATCTGAAAGGCCAGTGATCGGATGTTTTGGCAAGGCTCACTCACAGCCAAAAATAGAAACCTGAGTTGTTGATTAACTAAAATTTATTTCCTATGTTCAATAAATTATAATCTTAACTGATATAGCAAATTATTTAATTCCACCCACCTAAACAGGTTCCGCAGCTTCTTTTGCAATTAGGTATCATGTAATCAGAATTAGAGTGGCAGTAACCCTGTGAGGCCCACTGTCGACAGTATTGGTTACGATCTACACAGTCTCCTGTAACATAAATAAAGTGGTGAGAGTTAAAACCAAATCAATGTTTCTTTAGAAATACATTCTTACAAAGGCTCTTGAAAGTGAATCGCAGTACTACTATGATCCAAAAGTCTTATAATGTCTAAGCGGTGGCCAAATGGCAACAATGTGCTGGGGCTTCAGATAGTCTCCTTCGCACCCAGTCAGAGTTGGAAATGATAAACCTAAACATGTTAGTATCACTTTGAGTGAGAGAAGAGAAAACCGCAAACGTCGACTAAGAATCTCCAATAAATATTGGACAGGTTTTCAAAACCATCTTTATCTACATATGTTGGACTTTCAAGGTTAACAATTTAAATCATTTTGTTGCGTTGCGACTATAACCAGCGAGTACTATAATCTCTATCAATTTCCTTGTTTGCAATAACTTTTTAAATATACTTTTCAGCAACAATGACTCTCTGAACTCATACAATGATATCAGGGCGGATTTTTTAACATATAACTAACAACTTTAAAGTCAGTGGTGGTAAAATCTCTCGGTCATTGTTCTCAGTTACTGAAATCATTGAGGTCCCAATTAAATGGTCTCGGGTACCCGAGATAACCCTCCCCCAAGACAAATCTAGGGATCGTTTATATGAAATTTGACATCTGCTAACCCCCGTTCGACCAGGCCAGGATAAATATTCGTGGCGTACGACAGGAAAAGAATAGCTGTAATACGCAGGGGCTACGGTTATAGCGTGCGCGCACGCATTTTCTGATGGAGTTGTCTTGTCTCGGGTGGGCGAGACAAGGTGTTTACATAGAAAAAAATATCCCGCCTACCAGAGTTACCCTACCTTCCGAGGTGAGACAAATCACCCCCCTTCGCTCCCCCCTTCGCCCCCTAATTATCTCGCCTACCCGAGACGAGATTCACATCCTCATGTCAACGGGCGGCTGAATTTTGAATTTTGTAAAGAAATAAGTGAAAAGTTGGCTTGCGCAAGGTAACTCGGGGAAAGGGTTGTCTTAGGTGCCTGAGACCATGTAATTAGGGCCAAAGACTGCTACAGCATTCTATTCAGAAATAAATTCCTGGGTAGAGCTTTTATTTCACTAGATCAAAACACCCTGAGATGGCAAAAAACACTCTGATATCTGGCGTTGATCATTTTCTATAGACTTCCTTCCCAACTAGATGTTATATTTGTCCGAATTTACTATCTCCACCTCCCAGCTCTTGGCAGAACTCATTGGTCCTGTTGTCAAAAAAAAGAAGCCACCATTATGAGACTCGGTAGCCGAATGCGAAGTGAACATTGTTGAATAATTATTCAACAATATTTCGACACTGAGTCCAAGGCGAATAGTTGTTTTAGTATAATTGCCCAAGTGATTTCGAATCCTGTTGTAAATTCGATTTAATTGATTTTGAAACCATCTGTTACAATTGTTTTGATTACTCGTATCGAGATAAGCAGCCAGTTACTACCAGAACTTAACAGCAAAGCTTCATATCTTTCTTTGGAAATATGTTACCCCAAAATTAGACGCATCTTTTGTGCTCTTCACAATTGTATTCTCTTCTATTGCCCAACATTGACAAAACGCGAGGTAGCCAGTTTGAAACTTAGCGTCCCTGCTATAATCACCTTGTGCGAGGTGATGTTAGTGAGATATGACGCAATACTTAAGCAATCATACTAACATTCTTACAAATGTACCCGAATATATCGTGCAATGCAAATGTCAAAGCCAGCAGCTAGAGATCAGTGTTCAGCCACAAATTTGTGTCGAGTAAAAAAGGCAGATATTAACTTACCTTGCGCACCACACACACGACAGCTCCTCTTGCAATACACCTGCATATATCTTGGCTTTCTGTAGCATTCACCCCTTGTTGCCCAGTTTCCACAATGATAGTTTTGATCCTTACAGGGTCCTGTAATGAGAAAGATATTGGGAGGTCATGCCGTGTAACTGGGCTCTTCAGGTGCCATCTAGATGCCACCCCAGGACTGCTAAGACCCAAAATCACTGACTGCGCACGGAAAGGTGCCTCCACACTGTGTAGAATGCTAACAAGAATATCTCCCAGGTAAATCACTCTCGTCTCTGGTATAATGACTCGGACGAAGAAGTGGCGCAAAACGAGTTTAAAGTGTACCTTCTCCTCCTCCTCCTCCTCCTCCTCCTCCTCCTCCGCCTCCGCCTCCTCCTCCGCCTCCTCCGCCTCCTCCGCCTCCTCCGCCTCCTCCGCCTCCTCCGCCTCCTCCGCCTCCTCCGCCTCCTCCGCCTCCTCCGCCTCCTCCGCCTCCTCCGCCTCCTCCGCCTCCTCCGCCTCCTCCGCCTCCTCCTCCTCCTCCGCCTCCTCCACTACCTCCACCAGCTCCACCACTGCATTTATACAGCAGATTCATTTGCTTGATATCCAAAGCACTCGGACTTTCCCGTTGACCAATTTGTATCTAGGAAAATAAAATTTTGATCTTACATAATATTTTCCGTTATATATGTATTTTATGGACAATGCTTAGCATTTTAATGTTTCAAGTTGGCATTCTACATTTTTGCACTCAAAAATGAGCTGTTTCTGAACTGTAAAAAGTCCTGTGTTTGAAGATACTATGTGCTATCATGGTATGTACTCACCCCAGCTTGCTTGGGTACTATCGTGGGCTCGCCATTTTTACTGAAGGCTTTATCGTCGAGATGCATTAAACTTCTGTAATCGTAGGGGACGCCAAGGGTATTTATTCTCGATGGCCCATACTTTGCAAAGTTCACCTTTTCGGCTGCAAGTTAAATCGACAAATATATGAAAAAGAAGGAAAGACAAAGACAAAGACAAATAAACAGCTTGGAGTACGTTAGTCCTACGGATAGAAATTTGCGACGGAGAGTCTTAACCCAAAGGGGGACGTGAATAATTGAGTCATTCTTCTGAGTCGAATGAGATGCATGTGGTAGTACACATAAAATTCAAGGTGCATCAGCTCCCTACAAGCCATTAGCGAATTAATTTCGACCGTAAAGCGCAGTCTTAAGCTGCTGCATACCATTTTTCTAAACCATCACTTTGTCGCCACAGCAATAGCACATAGATAGACCGGGATCCCTCCACTACCGATTTATTTAACTTCAGAGTCACACTTACCTTCAACGATGTTGTTCCAGTTAATGGTGACGTATTCGTCACGATCAGGTCGTGATTGCTCGTGATAAAATCCCAGTGCATGAGCTAAAATGAAACAGACGTTATCGCAACACAGACTTAAGACAATTCGAGAACATTTGTTATAAAAAACAATTAGAGGACATCTGCACTAAAAGAGACAGATGAACGACATGCATTAAGATTCAACCTCACCTATTTCGTGTGCAACCTCTCCAGCCGTCCAGCAATGCGGAGCGAGGGAAACGTACTGCTTATCTCCTGTCCCACCAACTTCCGAAGAACAACTGAATTTATGAAGACAGAAATATTTCTATATCATTTCTTTGTTAAATATACTGTGGATATTCTGCCAAGATTGCTTTATCGCGTTGGCTAGCCAAATTCTACACAAAAATCGATACGGCAAAAACGACTCTTCTAAAAATAAGACCCTTTCCCGGGAAAATAGGCTTTCCCTGTAATGAGGAATCCTGGTTTTTCTCTGGATGCAATCACTTGCGATGTGGATTGCGACGTTTCCACTGCATATTAATGAGCTTCTTCAAATGAACGATATTTCTATTGTTAACATGTCATATTGAAAACAATGTAAGCTCCGGTAGCAATGCGCAAATGGTACTTAAAGGTGCACGAGCCCATGGATTTTGATATTATGCTAAATGATACTAAATATTATCACAAAAGGACACCTGGGGCGTTTAGTTGTGACGATTTTGATCATACTCAGGGTAGGATTTGTACCAAACATTTGGAATCGATTTGGGTCCAAGTTTTCTAGTAAAACTATCTCAGGTCTATACAACGTACCCTCTGCGACAATGAACATCAAAGTTTTTTAGTTTTTTTGGAGTACCAAACATGACTCTAAAGTGTAACTAGGCCATCGCCCACGGGAATCTGATATATCACAATTATAGGCGACAACAACTCTTTTTATCCCAAAAAACCGGTTCAGTGCAAGACCTCTTTACGAAATGCAATTACCGATATCAATCATCCATAACACGCGCTGGGAGTTAACCTGGCTGTCTACCAGCTTATTAAAATGTTACCCCCCCCCCAAAAAAAAAAAACAGTTGTTTACTTCACCGAAAAAAGACGGAGACGCACTAGCACACACAAAAATTATTGCAAGCACCTTCCTCCGACGAAGAAGTAAATAAAGGCTTTCTCGTCCGTCCTTTCTTTAAATGTGATACACGTTGTACTACTCCACTGTTTCATACCGTTTACGATCGCCTCCAAGGATAAAGGATCTTCCTCTGATAAATTTGGTAAATAGCAACCATAGTTATCTGGTCACGCAAAAACTTTTCCTATGTACCACCAGGTACTGGAAAAAAAATTAAAATCATATTGTGTAACTAGCATGATTCAGTATCCATGCCACAGGTTTTTGTCAAATACGGTGGTTTCAATCAGTTATTACTCCTTATTATTATGCGCATGATTTGTCTCTTGTAAAGACGCATGCAATAATCAGAGATAGATGTTAGCAGGCGGAAGTTACACTTGCACTATAATAGAGATAATGTTTACTTTAACTTTTCCTAAGATGTCTGACTGAAAACTGAGTTTTCATTCACGAGGATATGTAAAACTGCGAGCGTATTATTCATTTTTAAAAAAGTTCATTGACTGATGTATTCAAGAAATTACTTAGCTGCTGTTCGATTGAATAATGCACGATCCCGCTAGGCCAAAGAAAATCTTTTGAGGCTCCTCGAACGACGGCTGACGAATCAAGATCTTGTCCTTGCTGGGCGGCCTCTCGCTGTGCTGTGGTGATTATCATATCACCTTCAAACAGCTGAATGGCTTTGATGCACGGGCGTTTAACCAAAACTGTAGATATTGCACATGCAGCGTTAAACGTCTATCAGCCAATTATTCAATAAAGCATAGAATTATGGGTACATGTACTGAATATTCACGAGCTCATAAAAGACTCTGATTTTGAGAGCTGTTCCCATCTGTAACAAAAAATATGTCCATCAAGTGATAGAAAATCCGAATTTCTGATGTCGGATCAGAACCCTAAGATAATGAAGAGTAAGTGGAAATAGTCTTTTTCAATTCTCATGCATGATGTACACAAATCATGAAATTAAAATATGATTTCAAAATCATAATCATTTAAAAATCATTTTAAAATGAAATGCAGCTATATATTACTAATCACTTAGAATGGAATCAACATACCAGCTATAAGAATTATAACTCCAAAGAAGACGTTTACAAGAAACCCCTTCACCATTTTCTTTCTTGCTGATTAGAAGAGTAAAAAAGGTGCCATGATATTATCAAAAACATGAATAAAGAAAAATTGTGTTTTTTTCGCCAGCTTTTCATAACAAAGCTGTCAGGTGATTGGATAAAGAGGCACGAACAACATTCCTTGTATTTACTTATCGGCGATATAAGTTCACCCTTCTTTTTGGAATGATTTATATTTTTTTTTTATAATGAAGAGGTTGACCGTGCGGAAAACAGATATAGTCGGTGCGCATGTGTGTTTCTTTCTTCTTTATACTTTACTCAACCGGTTATCCTTCCACTGTAATTTTCACCCCACCTTTCTGAGTGTGATAGTTAAAATTACGTTTGCGAGATAAACCATAACACTCTCGTAAACATAATGCGATCTGTCGTTTGCCTTTAAACAGGTGAACAAATTAAGGCATGAAGTGTAGCTCGACAATTTACTTACGTTAATTTTCACTGCAGAAAAACTTTGCGGTGATCGCAAAAAAGTATTTGTGGTCTTGAAAATTTCAATTATAATTTATTGTCTTCCTAAAAGTGCAAACTAGAATAGAGAAATAGTACCAACTAGAACAGAGAAATATTCTTGGTCACAATTCAAAATTATTTATCTAGTCATAAGGTCGCCTTTTAACAAAGAATTGAATTTTACTCATAACTACCAAAAACGTTCGTTTGAAAATACGAAAAGGGAACAATGCAGATGAAATACAAGTCTGAATTCAAATTTAAAGCAGGCTACTGGTTTAATCCTGGATATTATCAATCTTCTTTCTTCAGAAGTCCATAACGCTACTTTCAATGACGCTATCCAAGGTTCTTGCTCGTACGTAAGACCTTTTAGGACAAACATACACTGTACACAAAATGGGGAAGTAGTACTTTGATGGAAAGACGAGACTAACAAGTGAGAATAACAGGGATTATGGAAGTTGCCATTCCATAAAGAGATTCGTTACCAGCATGTTTCAACCACTGACGGAAGTACCCCTGAAGTTGAATTTTGCGTGTTAAACAACAACCTGACTACTGTTGACTTGGTGGCTACGATGATTAACCATGGGTATTCTTAAATAAATGACGGTGTATCACATTCATGAGAAATTTCTTTGATCAGGCTGATCTTCTGAGTTTCAAAAAAACAAGAGACTTGTTTGGTGATGCATCAAATAGATTCGACGTAGACTTGAGAACCTGTAAGAAAGAAAATTAGTCTTGAACGTTTGAATTCTAACAATCGAATCATATGTCCGTATTCTATCCCCTTCGTATTTCTTTAAATGGAAGAAAAAAAGAATCAATCATTAACAATAACATATGGTTATTTCACTACAATCCCGCTCGTATTTCTTTAAATAAAAGGAAAAAAGAATCAATTATTTATTCAAAAATAAGATATGGTTCGTTCACTACTATCTTAAGCTGTGACAGCTGAAAAAAATGGGGGAATTTGAAAATTTTAAAAAATGAGAAAAACCTTTTCATTATCATATTTCAGTTAATCCTTTTAGATATTGGATTTTTCATGATGGGTGTGAAAGGTTTTTAGCCATTTACCTTGCATCAGCATTTGTTGCAGCTCTTTGGGCAATTTATCGCCATGTATTCCACATAACTGTGACGACAGTATCCTTTACTCTTCCAGCGAGAGCAATTACTGTTCTTATCCTTGCAATCTATACAGAAAACAAACACGTCTAGATCTATCCCTCCATTCTATGGTTTCCCTAAACGTTACCTATCATCCTCTTCCGGTGGAAAGACAATGATTTGTATCTCGCTGATAGTCTAATCTGAAGATAAGTTAAGCGCTTTTTTTGGCTTTCAGTAAGCATGAGAAAGCATTATAGGTAACTGCACATTTGTTGATTTTTGGACTCCTTTATCGAATGGAACACAATTTTATAAAGTGAGCACTGTGAAACTCTGGTGAGCACTGTGAAAAAATATGAACACTGTGAAACTCTGGTGAGCACTGTGAAAAAATATGAGCACTGTGAAACTCTGGTGAGCACTGTGAAAAAATATGAGCACTGTGAAAAAATATGAACACTGTGAAACTCTGGTGAGCACTGTGAAAAAATATGAACACTGTGAAACTCTGGTGAGCACTGTGAAAAAATATGAGCACTGTGAAACTCTGGTGAGCACTGTGAAAAAATATGAGCACTGTGAAACTCTGGTGAGCACTGTGAAAAAATATGAACACTGTGAAACTCTGGTGAGCACTGTGAAAAAATATGAGCACTGTGAAACTCTGGTGAGCACTGTGAAAAAATATGAGCACTGTGAAACTCTGGTGAGCACTGTGAAAAAATATGAACACTGTGAAACTCTGGTGAGCACTGTGAAAAAATATGAGCACTGTGAAACTCTGGTGAGCACTGTGAAAAAATATGAGCACTGTGAAACTCTGGTGAGCACTGTGAAAAAATATGAGCACTGTGAAATTCTGGTAATATTCAACACCTTGCAGTATTATTAGCATCAGTGACTACAATCGATCGCGAAGAGGCATCTTTTACAGAATAACATAATAATGCGAAAAGCACCACCTGAACGTTTAACGTCACTTTCAAGGTTTTTGTGCACTGTACTGTCTAAGATATCAACTTTGATTATTAAAAAAAGTTTTCCCAGTTTTTCTGCCAGATAGCCTATAGTAAGGAGAAGTGAGCCTAGATTAGATTTTATTTCTGTCGTTATATTAAATTCATATTAAGCAAGCTGTTTACTAATACTCTAATAAGATGTGTAGGGATGCAACACAGGACGTACCAACCCCTCCGCCGCCGCCGCCGCTTCCATTACCACCGCCACCGCCTCCACCACTGCATTTGTACAGAAGGTTCATCTGTTTTATATCTATTTCTGTTGGACCATTCCTGTTACTTAAAGTAACCTACAGACAGACGAGACAACAGTTCCAGTTAGTTATCGAAGCAAAATCATTGCCAAGACATAGCCTCATAGGAAGAATAAATATCACTTGAATCCTCCTTACTCCTTGTTTTTTGGCCACAATGGTTGGTCTCCTGTTTTTACTGAACGCGTAGCTTTCATAATGCATCACACTCCTATAATCGTATGGGGTCCCCAGGGAATCAATCGTGGAGCGAGGATACTTATTAAAGGCATAAACAAGCCCTAAGAAAAGAAATGTATACCAAGAAAAAGGTTATCCTTTGTAACCAATTATCTCCAAAAGATTATATACAGTAAAACGACTGTTGTATTGAGTTAGACAATAATAATGATAAAAAATGATACTTTCCACTTTGTATGTTTTGCCAATAAATTGTGACGAAATCGTCGCGATCAGGGCGGGACTGTTCGTGATAGAATCCTAGTGCATGACCTGCAAAACGAAAAAATGGGGGAAAAAATGACAAAATAGATTTTATCACTTTCAGGACAAACTGCACACTCCTGGATATATTTCGGTTTTGCTAAGGATAACATAAAGTCATTGAGGAGTCATGTAAAGTTTTGACCACTGGTTTTTCTTTTGAAACACCGAGCAGGATAACCTTATACAGAAGATCAACATGTTAACCTTCTTTCTACAAAAGAGGTTTGAGTTGACATTTTCAGCGTACCGATCTCGTGAGCCACAGTATGTGTGTACCAGCATCCTCTGGCGAGTGATATCATCTGTCTTCTCCCTGTTCGTCCCACGTATGAGGTACATCTGAGGGAAATAATTACGCCCAAAGGCAAGAAATGGTTAGAGAAGATTGTGAAACTTGCCTCACCAAACTAAATCATGCCCGTCTTCAGTGGATAAAGCCGATTTTTAAACATTAAAGCTTGGAAACCTAATCGCTAGCTTAGGTCTTTAATTCTACATGAATCTGCTCTATCTTGTAAAAAGGTATTGGAGATGGATGAACAAAAAAAACCTTTCCTATATTTTGATGGCCATTTCCACTGCGGTTCTGCTCGAAGTTCTAGTAAAATATCATGTTAAATGAAACAAATTGAACTGAAAACCTAATCATCTGATGACTCACGCAGATGATGATGCTGTATGGCTCATAGAGCCTACTGGGAGAAAATCTTAGTAAGGTTCGCATAGATTCATGGAAAATTAGCCCTTTCTCTCACCCTCGACCGATGTGAAAATAGGCATATGCATGTTCTGTCGTCTTTTTTTTAAACTGCACACAAGTCTTGGTACGCCATAACCTCATGGCAGCATTTATTGCTGCCATAGCTTTAGAACTTCCCTCTGTAAATACATTAAATCAAACATCAGTTCTGTACTTTATTTGGCCAAAAAGGCTGCACAAGTCAAGTAAGCCACGCTGACGAAAATTTCCCTGATGTCCCAAACTAGCCTGCAGAACAGATGTAACTTTTGCGGGCGAGTGCTCAGTATTATCGTGGTGAAAATTATTGCTGCCATCTTTGATTTTTTTGCAGCAGCAGCGGATGGCTGGGGAGAGAAAGAAATTTTCTCCAAGGTGGTGAGTGATGATCAGAAAGGAGGAGAGGGGGAGTGGGTGGAGCGATGAACGCTACGCATACCCGAGGTCATTGTTGTTTTGGGAAACTCCATTCGCCCATGAACGGAGTTTTTGATTGGTAGAGTTCAGCTCTACCTGTCAATCACTAACCAAACTGCTTCATACCACTATTGCGGGAAAAATAAAAGTTGGTGAACTCTGACAAAGGTGACCTGATTATCAACTTCGATTTCACTCCCAAGAATGCTTAGTCGGGTTTTTTTGTTTTTGTTTTTGTTCTTTTTTTTGTTTTGTTTGTTTGTTTGTTTGTTTTTTTAAGGCAGAAAGTGGCTATACACAGACTACAAGAATCTCTCATGCAAGTGTTTATCAGGCGTCTGTTTGCCTTTCCCTGCCCCCCTACATCTACTGTCTACTCTACCTCCAATTCAATCATGGCCGGTCGAATAAGTGATCACGAGATTCTTAACATTAACTCGCAAATAAGACGCCTGCTCTACAGTCTAGTTCCATACAGAAATTGTTATTCCCCTCCGCTGGGACACTTGGCCAATCACCCACCAACCTTGTATCAGGTTTTCTTCCAGTTAACCAGTGCTCATGCACTCGTGCATGGAGAGAGGAGTGCGTTGCCAAGAAACTCAGCACAGACACTAGCTGAGACTTGAGCCCAAGCTCTTTGAAGACCAGCCTGTCTATGGTTACCTTATCTCCCAAAACGCTTTATTAAAGACACAGCTTTTAAATTTTATTTCCCTGTTTTTTGCTTGTCTGTGTGTTTTGTTTTGTTTTTCCGCGGCTTTTTAAGCTTTTGTGCATCCTCTGGCTGGACCTTTTCAGAATATAGAACACGAGATGAATTACAGTAATAGAAACTGGAGTCATTGAGTACGTCACTTGAGTCCCCGCCTATTCAAAGTTATGATTATTTTATGTGCAGTTGTTAAAACTAGTGCCATGTTAAACTCCGGGTGTTAAGTAGATGCTCTTAGTTTCCTTAGGTCTACATCACGTCAATAAACTAATTTTTGTAACATTGAAAATCATATTAGTAAGGCGTCACTACCTACCTATTGCAGGATCCAACTCATACACAAGAACACCCCCAGGCCATAGATTCTTTCTGATAGACGCACGCCCCAGCCCTGCTTTGCTGACATCCTCTCCGAGAGCGGCTGCCATCCTTTGAGCGTCTGTGAGGATCATGTCACCCTCAAACAAACGTTTGTCTTTCACACCAATATTTTCTGTAACAAAGCGATTTTTCATCGATAACATGTATCTCAACAAAAAGAACGCTCTTTATGGCTAAATTTCTATTTTGAATAGTTCCATCGTTTCTATTTATCTTCTCTTACAATCGTCATGTTTTCTCGGCTGAGACGAACTTTCAGATGATTCAATGTTACTAGAAAACGAATAAGAGATTCGATATAAAACGAAGGGTTACTGAAACATTATTTTTGCGACACGTTAAATTGGAATCTGGAACGAGAAGGCCTTCGATTATGCCTCGGAATGAGGTGTCTCCTTTGTCAGCTTGCATATCTTCATTTACAGCGATCCACTTGTTAATATTTCATTTTAACAAGCTCTAAACTTCGTCTTTCCGGTTCTCATTCCACTAATACTAGCCTGAAATTTTTTTTTAATACACATTATTGTCTGGTAATCTTTCATTAATAAAGCAAGATCATTATGTCTGCCTTTGTGCCAATTAATATCTTTACGATACCTTCGGGTCGATGCAACACCGCCTCGGCTTTAAGCGCAGAAAATAATAAAATAAGCCACCAGGAATTCATTTCTTCTAGTTTGCTTGATGCATGAACTAGAAAAAAATGATAAGCTATCAAGTTGATCCAGTAGCTTTTGAGTAGCTTTACTGCTAAGGTAAATATTAGTCTTTCAAACCACTCACGCATTGCAAAGTTTCCATATGAAAGAGAGCAAAAACTCGACTAGCGACAGTTGTTTGGTCAGGACATGAGGACAAACAGAGCTAAAGTTAAGCTTTCTTGTCAGGTCTCATGTATGAAAAACTCATTTCAGCAACGATAACCTTTGACAAAAAACCTCCTAATCCTTTGCGTGCAAAATGTCCAACCGAAACCAGTTTTCTTATGGATCCTCGAGAAGAAATCGCAATTGGGGTATACAGTGGTTCCAGCAAGAAAAATTTCCAAGTTTGATCTCGCTGTTCTGGTCTGTCCTCTCTCGACTCGTCCACGTCTTTCATTCTCGATAAGCTGGTCAAACAACTATCAACACCGAAGTCACATGCAGATTTTTAACAGAATATACCCTTATGCTTGTTTAGACAAAATTAAATTTCAAACTCACTTATCGTATTAGTTAACGTGTTACACCATAACGATGGTTCTTAGCTAAGAGATGACACGAAATATTAATTGTCTTTCAGAGAATTTTATAGTCGTTTTAATCATTTATCACAGCATTGCAGAGAGGTTCTCTCTCAGGCATATCCTTCCTTCCCTCTTGTTATGAATAAACCTACAGAAACGTTTGTGCAAAAGTACTCTCAGAAAACGAAATCATGAATATTTAGATTTAAAAACCACACGCACAAGTCGAATTATTTTTTTAGAGGGATCGATATACGGGCTAAATCATTGCTATACATTCGTTACAATTGTTATCCTGGCTGAGGCGTTATCAGCCTGGTTCATGAATGAGCTTTGTATCAAGGTGCACCTTTAATCGACAATGTGGATCTATGAAGGCCTAAATTTTGCCAGTCTGATTCTAGTTTTTATCCAGATCCTTGAGTAGATTGGCCCCTCCAGTGAAACCACCAGTTTACACCATTCGCGTTTAATGAGTGTCGTCCGAAGAGAAATTGACCGTTGAACTGAACTGCAGGATTCGTAATTTTTCTGTACCTGTAAACCTCATAGCTAGCTCGCTGGTGTCATTATCACAATCCCTGTGATATTATTTATTTATTTATTTAATTCAATAAAATATCACAGTGATTGTGATAAAGACGATCGCTATCATTGTACTCAAGAAATATCATAAGGCGTTGGCAGTTCCTGTTGATATCAAAGCATTTATCTATATTTGTTTGTCGATTCATTCATTGATTTACACACAAATCTCATATAAATCAGCTTCACGTGCAAAATCGATTCATCCATATCGTTTATTGATTGAATAAAAAGCAACAAAACGACAACCTACTGAGTTTCCATGCTTTAAGGGGTTATAAAACAAACAAACAAAAAAAAAAAACAAAGAAGATCCCCATGAATAGAAAGAAATATATATTTGGCAATATGTTGTAATGTATCTCTGTTTTTTTAATCCCGATGCCCATAATTGGGTCTTTCTCTGTCTCCTTCAGGTTCGGTTCTTCCACAATTCCTGCCATATTGCATTGATATCTAATTGTGTCCTGTTGCCAACTGAACCACCAGGGTCGATTGTATAAACACCGCTTATTGTTTCACCAGATTTTTTGAGCTCGGCACAGTTTTTAGGAAGGGATGAATCTGAAAAATTCAAAGCCAAAAAGACAGAGAATATAAAAAAAAAAACCCGACCAATTACTCAATACAGGTAAAATGGCCGCGCTAAGCAATATAAACTGTGACTTCAATTACTCTCTATATGCTTGACCTTTAAAAGATTTGCTTTCGTCTTCCGCGCGAGCCTTGTGTCGCTGTATGAGTTCAGATATGAAGTTATATTGGAATGATAAATCTGAGTCTTATTCGCTCGTCTAACATATGATGGAAATGAAGATTTTTAATCATTACGTATCTCGCAAAATGTTCACCTGTTTTACCTGTTCTGTTGAGTAAGGTGTACACAGAAGATTCTCTTTTTATTTAATTTACCGATACTAGAATCAAACCGAAGTTATGAGTAAAAACCCAGTCTTATCGACGAGCCCGGTGTTCACATTTGCAGCTTTTCAGAACTCATAAAAATCCTACAATAAATGCTTTTCTTTTTCTTTTTTTATTTCATTTCTATACTCTGCGTCAATGGTATGTTCAAACTTTACTTTACCCTTTCCTCTGTCCACATCCTCCTTCTGTCGCGAACGCGATTTTTTCTTTATTCTCAACTGAACACAACGATTTACACGGAGGAAAAAATCCTACTTCTTCTCGCACATGGCCTGAGAGGAGCGGTCGCTAATTCTCGTGGAGTGGTCGCTAGGCCCTCCGCGACACCTTCGGCAAATTCTTCAGCTCCTTTTGAATCTCGTCCAGTTGCCTTTTTAGGTTCTGAAAAGCATTTGGGAGTTTTTCGCAGACGGGCTCCCGTATCAAAGCAGGATATCTTTTATGAACCAACCTCATTCAATATATTAAAGGGGGTAAGTTTCTAAAGAAGCTGTGGCGCGTCGGTGGGAGTAACAAGGTAATTTTTTTTATCAACTAAGTTGAGATTGTTAATTGGCCACCGTAAAGAGTTAAAAAGCTGACGTTTCGAGCATAAGCCCTTCGTCGGAGCGAATCATTACCGAATTACCCCGTTCAATAAAATTCATTCAAATTAGAAATGGACTTAACCAACACAATAGACCACTTTCATAAATGGATGCCGGATTAATATTCTTTTGTTTGAATTTAAATTAGCCTTTCTGGCCTCGTTCTCCAGTACAAAATTCAAAAGAATACTTTATCTCAAGCGAGGCCAGAAAGGCCAATTTAAATTAAACAAAAGAATAGTAATCCGGCAGCCATTTATGAAAGTGGTCTATGTTAATGACATAAATCACACTTTCTCATGCATATAAAATTTTAATTACAGAAAAGATATCTAACCCTAATAGATGTAAGCCTTACCTTCTGAGGTTGAGTTGGAGTTGGGGTCACCTCTGGAACTAAAGGAACAATTGATACAGAATGAGCTTAGTTGCAGATATTGCATCTTTGCGTTACATACACTGATGGGATATTTTATTGGCAATACTGCTTCGAAATTCTTTTTGAATCAATTTGGCATATTCACCCACATAATCAAGAAACTGATACCCAGTATTATAACACATTATGCCCGGTGGGCAGCCGGCAGCAAAGCCAATTTTTCCTTCGGGTTGACATGTACTGTACCCATCTGATGGGCATCTGTCCAGCATTCAAGGGGTTCCTCGAATGCTGGACAAATATAAATCTGAAGAAAGGCATCATTCAAAATACGGCTGCTTTCTTTTTACATGGCATAAAGCATAGTCTAATTCCTGAATGTAAGTTTACTAAGAGATCCACTTTATTCTGAGCATACGTAAGTTTGCATACAGTACCATCCTAGTAGAAAAACAGAAACAAGATAATCTAAGTTGGACTTATTTTAGTTGTAAAGCCAACGAGAATAGAGTTAAGACTGCATATGGCTACTGCTGCCGCATCCCACATATTCATGAGTACCCTGTTCCATAAGAGAACGATAATTCACGAATATAGTGACTAATTGACACTCAACCAGTCATAAAAAGGATGATAATAATAAAGATTGTAATAGTAAAGATAACTTATGGGAACTTAGCTCAATGAGAAATAAATCATCTGTCATTTTGTGTACATATATTTTATCCAACTTGGAATCAGTCGATGAGCGTAAAAAACACTGAAAATGAATGCAACAGGTATACCTTAGCCGGATTGTAGGAGCCAGTAATAAACTTTATTACACGACTCGGGCAGTCAGAGGGCCAATAACTAAAATCAACCAATCAAAATGCTCTATTGCCGGTCAATATTCTCTCAGTATTGGACCGGGCACTGTCTCGAATGGTCCGATGGTACCGCACTTGTGTCCCTTTGAACTTCAGTCGTATAATAAATCTCTTATTAACCAAGCTTGCTCGGGACCGTACTGGAAGAATATCGGCCCTCGGTTTTTGTTGTACGGACCTCGCTGCTTTCGGTCCGCACTGTCAAGACCTCGGGCCGATATTCTCCCAGTACGGCCCTCGCGCTGGGTTAATAAGATATATACATTTCAGAGTTCAAGGCTGAAAAGATGACTACCGCGCAGGTATCTCTTTCACACGTAACGTAAGTACTAGTAAGTAAGTAAGTAAGTAGTAAAGGAAAGGGTCTATTCACAGTGATTCCACAAAGGGGCTCTTCATCTGTCACTAACGTAAGTACTAGTAAGTAAGTAAGTAGTAAAGGAAAGGGTCTATTCACAGTGATTACACAAAGGGGCTCTTCATCTGTCACTAACGTAAGTACTAGTAAGTAAGTAAGTAGTAAAGGAAAGGGTTTATTCACAGTGATTCCACAAAGGGGCTCTTCATCTGTCACTAACGTAACTACTAGTAAGTAAGTAAGTAGTAAAGGAAAGGGTCTATTCACAGTGATGCCACAAAGGGGCTCTTCATCTGTCACTAACGTAAGTACTAGTAAGTAAGTAAGTAGTAAAGGAAAGGGTCTATTCACAGTGATTCCACAAAGGGGCTCTTCATCTGTCACTAACGTAAGTACTAGTAAGTAAGTAAGTAGTAAAGGAAAGGGTCTATTCACAGTGATTCCACAGAGGGGCTCTTCATCTGTCACTAACTAACTAAATACATTATAGGATCAACTAAAACATATTTAATATTTACAATCATAAATTTAAAATAGCAAAACATTCCAGTCTGTATACACTTAAAACTTTAACTAATTTAAAATTACTAAAGGCGTGCCTTCGCCTGATTTTTTAAGTATTTAAATAAACGCGATGTAAAAATATGCAAGTCATCACAAGTTTTCAGTTCCTTTGGTAGATTATTAAATAAAACGGCCAAGGTGTCTTGAAAGGTCCCCTTTTCTAAAGGAATCTGTAGTCTAATACAGTCTGAAGAGCGCAGCTCTCTACGTATAGGGACTCGTTAAGTTCAGATATGTTGGCCACTGTTTAAAATAAAGCGCTTTACGGGTCAACTTCGGCAAATTAAAATCCCTTCTTTCTTCCACAGGAAGCCAATTTAGCTTTAAAATGTCTCCAATGTTATTAACATATCTGCCATAAACAAAACTTGCGGCAGCAAACTCAATTTTTTGAAGGCGCTTCAGCGAGTATTGCGGCAGAGGTGAAATGACAGAGTCACAATAGTCGAGTCTTGATAACACAAGTAATTCTGCAAGTCTCTTTCTTAAGTTGAAGTCTGTAAAGTGTTTCAACTTACGAAATGTACTTAAGACTCCATGAGAGGCATTTGCCACATCCTTGACATGATCATTCCGCTTCAAATTCTCTTGAAGTTTTACTCGCTCTTTCCAACTGGCGATTCGAGATTTCCAATTGTGTGATCTGATGGTTAAGATCGTGGACTCGAGCCAATTCATTTGTTGAAGCACGATTTGTTTGATTTTCGCCTGATTAAGGGAAAGATTTGATGTATAAGACCAGCTTGCCATGTTACTGAGAGAGTTGTTAAAGTCGGTAACATTTTGCATGAGTTTATTAAAGGTGGACTGTTTATACAGGGTGGTGTCGTCAGCATATTGATAGCACGTAATGTAATCTTTATTTAAACACGATGAATTCATCAGCCCATAAAAATACATTTCACATGCGCTAAGATATTCGTAACACTTGCGTCATGTTCTTTTTCTGGTAAAGCACTGTTCTTTTTTTTATTATTTTCCGCACTTGCATTATTCATGAAATCAATAAACACCTTGGCACATAAGACTGAGGTCTCAAGCTAGGTCCCTAGCCTCGGTCCCTAAGTGATGAATCTCATTGGCAATTGAATTCCCAGTCAGTTTTCTATAGTTCTCCCTTTACACTCCGTTGGCAACGACTGACCCCTCCATTTCCCTTGAATGTGGTCCGCTAAAAGCTTCTGTTCTCCCCTGGTCTCCCCCTCCCCCCTCTCCCTGGCGATAAATAAATGTATCTTATTAGACGTTTTGTTGTGTAGTATCGCTGAGTATTTTTTACGAGTTGTGCCCTACGGGCTCGTCAAAATACGGCACAACTCGTAAAAATACTCAGCGATACTATACAACAAAACGTCTAAGAAGTTATTTATTATCCAACACACCAAATTGTTATTTCAGTGCGGGCGAATTTCGCGGATATTTATTTACGGGAAATGCGTGACAGAAGTATGCGAAGCGGAACGGAATTGGCACGTTGTCGTGTGGCTGTTTCTATTTTCTTCCTAGTTGTCTAACTGTTTTTCTTCGTTCGATTCATCTAATAAACTTGGATTTAGATTTGCCAGCCATTCCGACTCTTCGTCGTCAGAAATATGATTCAAATTGTCCACCATATTTTTTTCGTAACTTCAGTCCAATTCTTCGCTTGCGCGATGCGAGAAAACCTGTCAAACTGGTTCTTTGGAGTACAAATACCGCGTGATACTTTTGCTCGTCTATGGCGTTATTTGTACCCTAAAGAGTGTAGTTGGATAATAAATATATCTTATTAGACGTTTTGTTGCGTAGTATCGCTGAGTATTTTTATGAGTTGTGCCGTATTTTGACGAGCCTGTAGGGCGAGTCAAAATACAAATAACGAGTAAAAATACTCAGTGATACTACACAAAAAAAACGTCTAATAAGTTATTTATTATCCAACACGCCAAACTGTTATTTCAGTGCGGGCGAATTTCGCGGATATTTATTTACGAGGAGTGCATGACAGGAGTATGCGAAGCGGAACGGAATTGGCTCGTTGTGTTCCTCTTTCTATTTTCTTCATTAAATGAAGAAATTTTCTGGTCGTCAAGCTGTTTTTCTTTGTTCGATTCATCTAATAAACTTGGATCTATATTTGCCAGCCATTCTGACTCTTCTTCGTCGGAAATATGATTCAAATTGTCCGCCACTTTTTTTGTTTTCGTAACTACAATCCAATTCTTCGCTTGCACGATGCGAGAAAACCTGTTTAACCGGTACTCAACAATAGACGAGTACAAATACCGCGTGATATTTGTACTCGTCTATGGGGTTATTTGGACTCCTCTAAGTGTAGTTGGATAATAAACTGTGGTAACTCATTCAACTGCATATCGAGACGTGGCAGTAGTCGATACATCCATATCGTTTATTGATTGAATAACATAACGACAAAATGACAAGCTACTGAGTTTCCATATCTTAAGGGGTTATAAAACAAACAAGCAAACAAACAAAAAAAAAAAGAAAATCCCTATGAATAAAACAAGAGTATATTTTTGGCAATATATTGTTATGCGTCTCTGTTTTAAATCCCGATGCCCATAATTGGGTCTTACTCTGTCTCCTTCACTTCAGGTTCGGTTCTTCTACAATTTCTGCCATTGCATCGATATCTAATAGTGGTCTGTTGCCAACAATTAAATGCTAAAGATTCAAAGAAATTTGGTAATCTAATCCTAACCTAATCAAAATTCAAGCTGTGTCATAACTGGAGGGCATCGATGGAGCTCTAGGCGTTCACTGGCTTGATTTTCATCTCGGTTCTTTTGGCAGAGAAATCCTTTCCTTGCCAGTGATACCAGTAGATCCCTTCAGAATAAAATTGGTGTTTGCCATGATACGGACCATTCAAGTTGGAGTCAAGACAATCGTCGAACCACCACGCTCCTTTGTACAATGAAGCACAGTTGTGAGGCCAATACCGATCATTGTCCCTGTCTGGGGTGGAAAAGGCTTTTCCTCGATGACGAGTAAGAGAATTTCCAGCAGCTCCTGAGAAAAACAATCTTTGATTAAGCAAACGTAGTTGATGTTGTTGTTGATCCAATCAATGCGTTTAGAAAGCAGCTCAATGCATAAAAAAAAACTAACAAATAGCCTTTCTGAATTCGCAAACCTGAGTAAGACCCAAGGATAAGCTGGTACCCGGTGCTCTCGCTTGCGACAGCGAACAAATCATATTCTGCATAGCGTATGTCTCCTTCGGTGTCTTCCAGATCTACTCGCAGCTTGTATCTGTTACTAATTGTCAGGCGGTGTATTTTGTCTAATCCAAGCCAGAACTCGCCATTATGGTTACCAAAACCATTATTGTACTCCTTCCACCCACGGTAGAAGTCAACGGAGCCGTCCAGCCTCTTCTGGAAAACTGTCCATCCCCCACCAGCTGTTTTCTGGTCGCAATAGACATCAAAGGTACCTGACCCATCAGGGTCGATTGTATAAACACCGCTTATTGTTTCTCCAGATTTGTAGAGCTCAGCACAGTTTTTAGGCAGGGATGAATCTGAAAAATTCCAAGCCAAAAGGACAGAGAATGTTAAAAAAAAACCCGACCAATCACTCGATACAGGTAAATTGGCCGCTCTAAATGATACAAACTGTGACTTCAATTACTCTCTATATGCTTGACCTCTAAAAGATTTGCTTTCGTCTTCCGCGCGAACCTCGTGTCGCGGTATGAGTTTAGAAATGAAGTTACATTGGAATGATAAATCCGAGTCTTATTCGCTCATCTAACATATGATACAAATAAAGATGTAGCTCGAAAAATGTTCGCCTTTATTACCCGTTCTTTTGAGTAAGGTGTACACAGAAGATTCCATTATTTTCTCTTGATATAACTTACCGATACTAGAATCAAACCCAAGCTATGGGTAAAAACCCAGTCTTATCGATGAGCCCGGTGCTCACATTTGCCGCTTTTCCGAACTCATAGAAATCCTACAACAAAAGTTTTTTTTTTTTGTTTTTTTCATTTCCGTACTTTGTATCAATGGCATGTTGAAATTTCACTGTACCCTTTCTTCTGTCCACATCATCCTTTGGTAAATTCTTTAGCTCCTTTTGAATCTCGTCCAGTTGTCTTTTTAGGTTCTGAAAAGCATTTTGGAGTTTTTCGCAGACCGGCACCTGTATCAAAGCAGGATATCATTTATGAAACAACCTCATTCATAAAATTCATTCAAATTAGAAATGGAGTTAACCAACACAATGTTAATGACATAAATCATAGTTTCGCATGTGGATAAAAGTTTAATTACAGAAAAGATACCTAAACCTAATAGATGTAAGCCTTACCTTCTGAGGTTGAGTTGGAGTTGGGGTCACCTCTGGAACTAAGGGACCAATTGATAAAAAATGAGCGTAGTTGCATAAATTGCACCTTTACGTTACATACACTGATGGGAAGAATATTTTGTGACTGAGATTGAGTTGGAGCCTGCGAAAACGTTATTAGCAAAGTTGCCTGGAATTTCTTTTTGAATCCATTTGGCATACGTACCCACACAATCAAGAAACTGACAGCCAGTATTACAACATATTAAACCCGGTGGGCAGCCGACATCACTGCCAATTTTGCCTTCGGCCTGACATAGGTCGTCCTCATCATCACCTGATGGGCATTCAGCAGGTTCCTCGAATGATGGACATATGAAACCTGAAGAAAAGCATCATTCAAAATACAGCTGCCTTCTTATTCCATGACATAAAGCATAATTTCATACCATGATCCCGTGCATACTTCCTTAATTCCTGACTGTAAGTTTACTAAGAGATCGACTTTATTCTGAACATGCATAAGTTTGTACACAGTACAAAAGCAGAGACAAGATTATTTAAGTTGAACTTATTTTAGTTGTAAAGCCAATGAGAATAAAGTATAGACTGCATATGGCTACTACTGCCGCATCCCACATATTTATGAGTACCCTGTTCCATAAGAGAACGATAATTCAAGAATATAGTGTCTACTTGACACTCAACCAGTAGTAAAATGGTAACAGATAATCATATTAATAATGATAATAATTTGATAGTAATAATAATAATAACGTTCATAATTATAATAGTAGTGATAACCGATGAGAACAGCTTAAAGTGAAATAAATCATCTGTCATTGTATGTACATATGTCAAATCCAACTTCGAATCAGTCGATAAGCATAAGAAACATTCGATAACTTTTCCTTGGAGAGCGATTTTTTCTGGTGCTTTTTCGTTTAGCCGTGATTTCAAATAAGCGCCCACCCACTTATTCGAGGAAAAACGGATTACTCATTTCTTTAGCAATCAAAAATTACGAAAAGGCCTCGGAGTCTTTGTAAGGAAAGGTAACGTTTACGTCGTCAACTTTTCCTTCCAACATGCAAGTTCTAGAGTTGGTCTTTACCTGAAATGTTTTTGTTTTTCAGAGTCCTTCGTAGTTGTAACCTATCAAAGCAACCTCATTCAATAAAATTCACTAAATTTAGCAATAGATTTAACCAACGCAATGTTAAAATCATTCTTCTCATGTGGATAAAATTTTAATTACAGAAACGATACCTCGCCCTATTAGGTGCTAGTACCAACTGAGCAATGAAGCCGCCCGTCATAGTTAGGAGCAAAACAAATATTCATATCTTCAATAGAAGGATTTTAACTTAACTGGATATGTAAACCGAAAAGCACTTTTTAACTCATTAGCACTGTGACGTTTGAGCCTTTCCTCAAATTGTTTCAGATGATTTCTAAATCGGAACTTTTCTTGCATGGTAATTGATTATTTGAAAAAGGATATGAAAAGCACAACGGTAACTCCTAACGTAACTTCATTTAAGAAATATATATAGGTTATTCACCAGAAGAAAAAAAAGTGTGCCCGAGGTCTTGGATTCCGCCCGGTACTCGTGCCCAAGACAGAGGGCGCAGATTTCCCAATACGGACCGGCCTATACTGATGAATAACATTTTTATTTTTTTCTTACACATAACAAAGTGATTGCCAAGAGAACCCGAATGATTTAGGGCTACAATTTAATTACGGGAAAATCCTCCCTAGACTTAACAGTTTTTAGCGGGTGAATGATGAAAAAAACAGACGCTATTTAAATTAAAGTGAAAGCTTCCACCGAAACATTTTTATCTGTGAGGGTAACTTAAGGCTTCCGAGCAAACTATGAAACATTTGTTGATAAGCACCTGTCGCGATGTGACACCTGTCAATTGAAGAGGAAAAAAAGGCCTAACTGTTAACTGCAACTACTTCTCGACTTTAAAACAGGTTGTCGAAACGTCAGTCACTACCACCGACAACAGTCCTTCTCAGGACTACACTCACCCGGACGATCAGACTACACCTTCACATGTTACCCCCGGGTTCAAGCCATTTACTGCATTTGTTACCATCTGTTTGAAATGTTAATTTCTGTATGAAGTAAGATTACTTCTACGCTTAGAGAATGCTTTTTCGTTGTGGTAAGCACGTTGCAATAGGTGGTTTAAATTAAAACCACACGTGTTCCAAAATTACGCATCACACATTCCAAAATACTTATTAGTGTGTTTTCCTACGGGCATGAACACCCGCGTCACAGTATAACGCCTTCGTAAGAACAACGCCACTCTTCGGGCTCACATGGGCATTCCTCAGGTTCCACGACTTGTTTACACCTTAAATCTGAAGAAAAGCATCATCAAAATAAGCTTGACTCCTTATTTTATGGCAGAAAGCAAAATGTAACAGTTCGACCCTTAACTACTTCTGTCCATCCTGGATATTGAGTGCATTAGAAGATTAATATATTCTGAGCATCCCAGCTTAATCCCGACAGAAAATTACAAAGATCATTTAGATTGAACCAGCCAAAAAGGTTGAAGACGAAATCGTGAACATGTTTTAGAACAAAATAAAGTGACGTTGATAATTACCTGATATATTTTTCGGTCCAGTGACTTTTGTAGTTTTAACCTTTCAAAACAGGATACCCAATGGGACACAATCTCATTAGTAATTCATTACAAACCAAAAAAACTGAAGAATGGACTCCACCGTCACAAATTAAATGAGTTAAATCTTGAAATCCTTTAAAAGTCATGATCTTTACAAGTAAACACTGATTTATCCAATTGTATAAACGAAACCCGGCAAAAACTGAGTAACGAAGTCACTCGTGATAATTAAGAGCGAAGCATGGATGTAATGACTGACACAAGATGTAAAATTCCTAACCGTAATAACATTTGGTCTAAATTTAAAACATTTGTTAATTACACAACATAACTTGAAGGCTAATTGTAGGCCTAATATATGCACGCCTTACCTTTTGAGGTTGAGTCGGGGCCACCTCTGGTACTAAATTAAAGGACGAATCGATACAAAATTAGCTAATTTGCATGATTGGTAACATTACAAACATTAATTTAAAAAAAATCAGGCCTGATTTTTTTCAGGTCTGATTTTCGCTATTGTTTAAATAGCGCTATCTACTGCGAGGATCGTGCATCATACGTATCTAATACCGCAGTTCAAAATATATGAACCTCATATATTTCATTGTATGTGATGCTTATTCTTCTTATTCAATTAAATCACGAGCACTTTTTTGTCTTTCGTATGATCTATGAAAGGTGGGTTAACGCCTGTTTAACTGTTTTGACTGCCGCTATGATGAGAGCGAGAAATCGACGTCAGCGAAGATTACTTTGAGCGCCATATGCCTGGTCAGTTCCGCGACCAGTCGAGTCGTTTGCTGTTTACTGACAAGCGATGACAGTTACCGCTGTGATAGCTATTCTTTAGCCCGAGTTTTCCGAAATCTGCCTGCCCCACCCAAGCACTACGGCGTCTTTGATGTTTTGGCCGGTTTTCAAAGTTTTTGCGAACTGGAAAAGTTAGGGTCGCATTAGGCAATGTGCCCCGATGACAGGTTTTTACACCAAAGTGACCACATTCACACCAAACTTTGCCAAGTGCGACCCATGCCTAAGGACCTCGATGCAATGAATTGCAAATAGACGTGACAAAACTGGCACGTCAGGTTTGTAGCTAAGAAATTACGCTTCCGGCTGAATTTCAAGTGAGGTGGCTCAAAGGTGGTAAACGATTGTAAGTGTACGTATGATGCACGATCCTTCGCAGTAGATAGCGCTATTTATGCAATAGCAAAAATAAGACCTGAAAAAAGTCAGGCCTGTACGGGATTCGAACCACTGACCTCTGCGATACTAGTGCAGCGCTCTACCAATTGAGCTAACAAGCCAACTGGGAGCAGGCCGTTAAGTTGATTTGTAATAAACCCGTGATGATAAATCAGATACAATGAATATATGAAGTTCATATATTCTGAACTGCGGTGTTAAATACGTATGATGCACGATCCTTCGCAGTAGATAGCGCTATATATGCAATAGCGAAAATCAGACCGGAAAAAAATCAGGCCTGTACGGGATTCGAACCACTGACCTCCGCGATACTAGTGCAGCGCTCTACCAATTGAGCTAACAAGCCAACTGGCAGCAGGCCGTTAATTTGATTTATCATCACGAGTTTATTAGGAATCAACTTAACGGCCTGCTCCCAGTTCTACCAATTGTTAGCTCCCCGCTCTACCAATTGTTAGCTCAATTGGTAGAGCGCTGCACTAGTATCGCAGAGGTCAGTGGTTCGAATCCCGTGCAGGCCTGATTTTTTTCAGGTCTGATTTTCGCTATTGCATATATAGCGCTATCTACTGCGAAGGATGGTGCATCATACGTATTTAATACCGCAGTTCAAAATATATGAACTTCATATATTCATTGTATCTGATTGTAAGTGTGTAAGCTCAAAAGTGCCCATTTTACTTTACCAAGCGATCGCCGGCCAAAAATCCAGCCGGCGATAACCGCTTTTTCATCCGGTGGACTTCGCCGGCGGCCCGTGAGGTCCTTAGCGACAACCTGCACGCGCACTCCTCGCCTCTCTTTTTCTATTTACTTTAATCGGCATGAAGCTTCTCCGACAAAATTCAACTAACGCTAATACCGCGCCCTTGTTTATAGTCCAAATATCCTCGATATTTTTAACACTTACGCTTTCTGTTACCGCCAAATAGTTTTTCGGTTTTGTATATCCTTTCGTAATTTTGTTTTTCCTAACTTAGTGTTTTTCGGAGATTTTTTTTCGATTTCCTGTGACCGAAACAACTGATATATTTTACTCCTGCACTGTAAATGGTAAATGAGCGATAGTCTTTATTTGGCGCGAAAATATCCACGGATATTTTTCCGGACATTATCTCTTCCAAGATGTATACGGTTTTCTGGGAGCGATAGGACCTCAATCCAATCATCTGACAATAGACCTCAGTGAACGTGACAAAACTAGCATATGTGTGCTCACGTGTGTATATGTTTGCTCACGTGTTTTGTCTTATTAGCTCCATCCAATGAGAAGCATTTTTCCGACAACTCCTACGAAATTCAATTGAAATACCACGCCATTGTTTTACAGTCCTCGTACTAAAATCTCCTTCCAAACACTTTTGGTGCTCTATTCTTTGCTCATCGTTTACTCAACACTAAATACCAATTGCTATCGTTACATTTCTGTAAGCTAATTAAAATGAAGCAGTTTACAATCCTTTACCGAGCTCTGAATGTCTGGAACTCCCTATCCAGTGATTTCACCTTATCCGTCAGATGTTCTTACTTAAACTTGCAAATCGAGAGAATGCTATAACGGTCAACACTCTCGAAAGCGGACACCTTAGGGATTGGAAAAAGTGTTCGTGAGAATTATTCGTATAAGTGGAGACATCAAAGCAAAATAGAGTGGACGTCCGCTTTCGGCTAAAAACAAGACGGAAAGTAATGTGACACTGCAAAATGTTATGTCGCACTCTTATCAAGTGTCTAATCCTGAGGTAAACTGTACGGTTATGTTTTTTCAAGAGTCCTAATGTTTCCAAAATATTCAGTGTTGATTGATTATTTCTTTCAGAGCTTATTTGAGTCGGCGTTGGTATAGCAAGGCAGAGTTTGATTTTGACGTGTAGATTTTGTGAAGGGAAATAAATCGGACGTACAGGTGAAAAATCTTCGAAGCAAGGTCGGGAGCGTGTATTTTCTGGAGCTGGCATGAATTAAATCAGTGAATACGTGTGAGCGCAAAGCGCTAAGAGTCACGCGACCAAACTCCAGCGGTCACGTTCGACACTTAGGGCAAGGCAATTTCAGGATGGTCAACTCCCTCACCGCTTTTCTTTTTCCTGTAATTTGTCACGTATGTCCTGTAAATATATGTGACATGAACCCAGACTTGTTGATTTCCATACTTGGTACTGGCCATGGGCTTTCCGGTTTTGTTAAAGGAGTCGACCTGCGTGTCGCTGTTACTGAACAGCAAAAGTCATTCTGCGGTGTTTGCGTCCACTGAAGCGATGAGCAGCAAAGCTGAGCAAAGCTGGAGACAGAAGATACTTGGATTCCCACCAAAAATTGTGACTATGATTTCCTAACTACTGATCACGAAAATGAGTCCTCAGACTCTTGAATGCACTTTGCTTATCTTTCAGTAACCAAAACCAGTATTGCATTTCTTTTTTTTTACCCCACTTGTGGATCTATTTCTTTACTTTGACCTCGTGAGAAGTAAAGGAACGGAGCCGGTAGACCTTGGCCGGATTGTAGGAGCCAGTAAGAAGGTAGGATTCTTGGAGCTATTTCCGATGACGGAGAGCAGGTAAAAAAATTTTACAATCCCTGTTGTAGAGACGGTTGCAAGACAGCCATCTCTTCTCTTCAGAACCTTTCGATCATCTACCATATTGCGAAACACTACTGCACACTGCGGACCATTTTTTTCAGGGGCCTATCATCTTTCCAAAAGAAGGGGCGAGCAAGCTCATGCCAGTATAATTTCTCGGAATTGAGTTATTTACGAAAAACTTTTCATTGAACGGAATTCATAGAGCATTGTATGGACGCTTACAGCTGAATGAGGTAGCGGAGAGAACAATGTAAACCAGTCAAGGTTTGGTGCGAAGTTATATTTTCCAGCTGTAAACAAATGATCAAAATACCTGTGAAGTGTGGGAGAGGTTTCGATTTCACCTGCTCTAATTTGCTTATTACGGATGAATATCCCCTTAAAATACTCAAAATATAATTGGTGCTATTTTTGTGTCAATGTTGAGTTTTAAACTGCAGAGGAAGTCAGGCGTGCAGTCATAGTTACGTGTTGAGATGTTAGTATGTGCCTCTATGACACATTCAGAACAGATTTGATAGATTGGAAAATAATTTTATTTCCTCAGTTGCAATTTGCTTAGAATTAAATCTCTTTTTGCTTTGTTCTTTCGTGTCCCTTAAGTTCCTTTCTATCTTTACACTGATTTTGTCGTTAGATCAACTGAAGTCCATGACCAGTCTTCGAGCACTAAAATCAAGTTGGTTGTTCAAAGCCCCACTTTATCAAATTTGATGCTTTACATTTAATAACTAGTTGGTATCTTGTAGCCTGAGTAGTCTCTCTCGTTACTTCTCAGCTTAGCAGAAAATACGGCAACGGCATACAGCAAAGGCTGCACGCCTTTGCGTCATTTCCGCTCAGCTCATGTGACACCTTATCGGCTAACAGAAAACGAAAAGACTGCTGTAGGCTAGTATCGCACACCTCTAACGGCTTACGGGTTTTATTTTCATTTCAGCTCTTTTTACGGAATATTTTTGTCCTTTCCAGCTAGAACAGTTGACACCATCAGCGTGTGAGGAGTGTTTCCCGTGATGATACAGACCATTCAGGTTGGAACTATGGCAATGCTTATACCACCAGGCTCCTTTATATTCAGTAGCGCAATTTGAACTCCAGCCGTCATTGTCCTGGTCTCTAGTTGAAAATGGATAGCCTCGTTGCAAAGCGAGAGAATCACCAGCAGTACCTTAAGGAAAAAATTGATCAGCTATTTAGAAAAAAATTATTAATTATACTAATAACGCATAGAAAATAAGCGTTTCTTATACTTTCTATCGGTTTGACGGCATAATTAACCACGGGGGGTGTTGAGAGAAACAAGAGAAAGATTTGTAAAGCACGAGCCGAAGGCGTCAAACGGTGCTACCAGTTAATTAACTACATTTGAAATTAGAATTTTATACATGTTAGAAAAATAAAAAAATTTTCTCGTTGCTTTCGGCATTCAAAGCGTGCTCCTCGTTTCCTCCAAACCATAGGCTTTCAATAAATTAAAATCCGAGAATTCTTCCCTTGTACCGTTATTTCTCAGGACAGTTTCTATGTGCTTACCGGCACAATAAACATAGATTTTTGACCAATCAGAGCGCGCCTTGTGTCTAAGTTATGATATAAAAGTCGATAGTTCATATTAAACCTGAATAGCTCCCGAGACTTAGCTGGTACTTAGTCCTCTCGCTCGTGATAGCGAATATGCTATATTCGGCATAAGCTGTGTTTCCTTTTGTATCTTCCAGATCAACACGCAACTTATATCTGTCACTAGTTGTCAGCCGGTGTATCTTGTCCAGTCCAAGCCAAAACTCGCCATTCAGGTTACCAAAGCCATTTTTGTAGTCATCCCACGTGCGGTAGAAATCAACGGAGCCGTCCACTCTCTTCTGGAACACTGTCCACCCTCCACCGGCTGTTTTCTGGTCACAGTATACATCAAAGGCACCGGTACTGGAACCATCGGGGTCAATTGTATAAACACCGCTGATTGTTTTACCAGATTTGTAGAGCTCAGCACAGTTTTTATGAGGCAAGTCTTGTGATGAGAGAGAAAAATCAGCAAAATAATAGGATGTCCCCGTCAATGTCATTAAAGCAGAGAAATTGAGCAGTCACTGACGTTTGTTCAAAAAGATGATTACAAAGAAGGCTCTGAAGAAAATAAAAACGTGTAACCGGCTGTTTCCCGAAGCTGAACAAACCTTTTTAAAGTTGTCAAAAATTGCAGTCAATTACCACATTTCAATGGTTTGCATGCTGTTTTGTACAATTCTGTTTATGATCATCTGTAAGATTGCCTGCATGCGATTTAAATACGTTGCTTCTTGCATGCGTTGCCATGTTGTTGGGCGTGCAAAGACAGGCCGTGGCCATCAAAGAGGAAGCTTGATTGTTTTAGTTTTCTAGTGAGCTGCAGCGTCCTCGAAGTTCCATCATCAGACCTTTGCCAATTTCCGAAAGGAAACTCGTAGAATAAGTCAGCGTTTTTAAAATCTAAGGTGCTGATGTTTTTTCCCAAGTTAGTCAATTTATTCACTAACTTCCAACCAGCGCTACTACTGAATCACAAAAGAAGTTCAGCATACCTTTACTACTGTCCGCGTCCTTCTTTGTCAGATTCTTCAGTTCCTCCCGAATCTCGTCCAGTTGTCTCTTCATGCCCAGGATTATATTTTCCAGCTTTTTGTTGGGGCCAGCATAGAAGCTGTTGTAGTTGTTGATGTTGCAAGGAGAATTTTCTTTTCGTTTAGTCACCGAATCTTGGAAGCTGACTACAGCATAGGAAAGTGCATTGACCCATAGAAAGAGGAGTACAATCATTTTAGCCGGGAGCTACGAAAAATTTGTCGTATGCCCTCGTTCGCGGCTGAGTCACATGAATTGAAAAACAGCAACGAAGTCATAGGTATTTATTCAAAACTTTTTTTCATGCCTAAACAAGAATTTTCGGATGTTTTTTCGCCAATTATGAAGTTTACTTTGGCACTGAATCTATCTCTTAGACATCACGTTCGTTTAGTTGCATGCGAGGGCATAAATGCACTCGCAAGAGGTCATTTATTTCCTTTTTTTTTTTCGGAAACTGGCAAAAGCGAAAATTAACTTCAATCTCAACTCCAGTTATCTCGATGAACTTCTAGCCATGAATATTTTTGGACATCAGTCTTTTCTTGGAAGATTCATTGATTGATTTTTTTTTGACTACGCGAATGGTCACTGTGCCGCACTTGCGAATATTACGCTTTTGCATAGCGACATAACGACGCGCGAAGATCACCAAAGCCTACTCATCTAGGCTCAATAGGGCCACCAAATCAATCACGAAATAAAAAATTCAAGAAAAGCGGATTAAACTTGATAAGAGTAGACTTTTCATCGATCATAAAAATAACCCTATATAGTCACATCAAATCCTCTGGAGACAAATTATTCTCGCCCGTCATACAAAAATTTACCCGCAACTAATAACAAACACAAGACAAGCCTTTTCTAATCGCAATAAAGGGGAAAACAGAAACATATGCGAAACAGGAAAAAAATGATGCAGAGAAAGACAATATTACACAAATATTTTATACTGTAAGACCTTGTTGGGTTCATTGTAGCATAGAGTCTCTCTGTCTTCTCTGATGTGCATTTCAGCCAGATTTAGACTCCCTTCACAACATTAAAATTCTTTCCTTGCTTTCATTGGTTCAATTCCCAATCAGTTGAAGTGTCTCTTCTGATCACGTTGGTATGCATAGGATTTCACTTGAAGTTTCCATGTTTTGTCTGTGGAAAAACTAAATATATCTTGCAACTTCTAGCAAAAGAAATCACGTGTGCTATTTTGTTGTGGTCGCATCGCTCTCAGAAATCACATTTTCGATCGCTGTTCCTTCCTGAGGCAGTTTGGCCATGAATCGATTTTGGCTTACAGCGACACAAATGAAAAGAATTCGAGAACAATCAAATTATTATTGAAACAGGGTATCTCCAACCCTTTTCAGGGCCAAAGGAAAACCATTCTTGGTCAGTGAATCGAAAGGACCGTCTTTGCAGAAGCAGATATTTTAAAAATGATTGTGTGCTTCACTCTTCGTTTAATTCGTGGTTTCTGAGTAAAACAAATTGATAGTGCAACAGTGAAAATTAACGTTTGAAGCTTTTGATTTTTCTCGTGGAAAAAGGTGGTAATGTTAAGGTGTAAAAAAACGAGGGAAAGACTGACGATTTGCGAAAACTGAGCTGGATTTATTTTATCGTGACTTATCCCTACTTAAATTGCACAACATCCCTTATATATGCAATCAAATAAAAACAAAAGTTGCCGAACCACGTAGGATCCCGAGCCTAAAGTGTTTCTATCTACTTAAACCTCGCTGAATGTAGATAGTTGTTCACTCGATAAAAGAAAAATGACTCACAAATGTTATATTTTAGGAATTTACAATCCTCTAATAAAAACGAGAAATAGCAAGTATTTATTACAATTCTGCTTTATCTTAATTTGTTCCAAACATTTAAGGCCTTCTGAAACTTCTACTTAAATGCCCTACCTAATTATTTTCGGCAATACTCTAACAACAGGTTATATCTTCAAAACATCAATCGCAGCTCTTTTTTACGCCTTCAAGTTTCAGAAACCGAAATACAATATATAAATCTATCATATTTCGGTTTCTAAAACTTGAATGGTTTGATCTTCATCGCAGCTTTTGCAATAGACCTCTGGTAACCCTTCCAACTGTTCCAAAAAATCCCGTCATAGACATATGTGGAATGTGTGCCAACGTGATAGAGACCATTCAGGTTGGAATATGCACATCCTTGGT
>NC_142519.1:1857500-1922500 GCF_964205215.1 Stylophora pistillata
ATTTTCTATCTTTCACCGATATTATATTTACATACACGAGCCACATGGCGTTTTCTACATTGCTGATCCTAGCCGTATGCAGAACGCGTGCTACATAAGAAACTTCGTAACAGCCCTGCTCACCATGAAGCATAGAGTCTCTGTGGCTCATGATCAGTAGTAGACCATCGGAAGGCGGAATACGAGATTCAATTCCTCATAGGCACTCAGAATTTTTCTTTATCCACACTCGTGACACTGAAGACGAAAAACATCTTTCTTTTCTTCTCTATTTGATCTCATCTCATATTCCACGGGTAACATTTCAACTACACTCAGTGCCACAGAATTAAGATTTTTAAGCCAGATAAAGTTTGACTCCCACGCTTTGACTTTAAGCCCCGCTTCTCACAAACATTTAGGAGCCTACGAGGTTAAGGAAAATATCCACATCAAATCCGTGATTGACAGATTTAAGGTTCGTCAACAAACCAATCGCTTTACGGGCATGGCGACTTTGGTAAGGCATCAGAGAAAACGCAGAGAATTGTGTCAAATCCATTTTTTGCCGAAATGCCTCAGTTTCCAGCATTAAATATTTATGCCAAAAAAACAAAACCTGCTCAAACGCCAAAATAAAAAAAAAAATAAAAAAATGAGGCTTAAACTTTTTATTGATTTGACGGGAAAGTGTCGTGATTCTGTTATCAAATTAGATGATATGCGAGCTGTAGATTTTGCCCTATCACCTCCTCATGTGCAAAAGGAAACATAAAATATTATTGAGAAGTAAGATCTTTACGTTTCGAGATGATGAAGCCATAGGTCAAAAAACAAATTCCTTGTATTTTCGGGTCATTATCAATAGCTGGGAACAGACCCTTATATAAAACTACCATGACATTTTATTCAAAACCCCCTTATGTAAATCATCATCGTTACACAGCGACAATATAGAGGTACAAATATAAAACCCCTGGATGTCAAGTACGGTTCTGACATTCACGATCGACGATCGACGATCGACGATCGACGATCGACGATCTATAACAACATCTGCGCGCAGACCCCTAGATGTAACATTTTACCATCGCAATAAACAACTGGACACACGTTTAACATGGATGTGACATTTTAAGTTCAATTAATCAATATCAACTTCTGGGCACAGAATACGCACTGTATGTAAAGAGTTACGATCAACACAGACCCCTAACCGTAAGATACTAACATGAGTTGCAACATCTGCCTAGAGCCCATCATGTAAGACACATTGATTAAAACCCATGGATGTAAGAAACAACAAACAATATCAACATCTGGGCATAGCCCACTCGTGTAAGACACACTGATATAAACCCCTGAACGTAAGGACCAACGATCAATATGAACATCAGGGCAAAGCTTATTCGTGTAAGACACATTGATATAAACCCCTGAACGTAAGGAACAACGATCAATATCAACATCTGGACACATTCCTTCATGTAAAACACACTGATATAAACCCCTGAATGTAAGACCCCTGATTTTAAGAACCCCTGTATGTAAGAACCCCTGATTGTAAGAACCCCTTATTGTAAGAACCCCTGTTTGTAAGAGCCCCTGATTGTAAGAACCCCTGATTGTAAGAACCCCTGACTGTAAGACCCCTGATTGTAAGAACCCTTGATTTTAAGAACCCCTGTTTGTAAGAACCCCTGATTGTAAGAACCCCTGATTTTAAGAACCCCTGATTGTAAGAACCCCTGACTGTAAGAACCCCTGACTGTAAGACCCCTTACTTTAAGAACCCCTAATTGTAAGGACCCCTGACTTTAAGAACCCCTGATTGTAAGAATCCCTGATTTCAAGAACCCTTAATTGTAAGAGCCCCTGACTGTAACACCCCTGATTGTAAGAACCCCTGATTTTAAGAACCCCTGATTGTAAGAACCCCTGATTTTAAGAACCCATGTTTGTAAGAACCACTGACTGTAAGACCCTGATTGTATGAACCCCTGATTGTAAGACCCCTGATTGTAAGAACCCCTGATTGTAAGAACCCCTGATTGTAAGAACCCCTGATTTTAAGAACCCCTGATTGTAAGAACCCCTGATTGTAAGAACCCCTGATTGTAAGAACCCCTGATTTTAAGAACCCCTGATTTTAAGAACCCCTGTTTGTAAGAACCCCTGTTTGTAAGAACCCCTGTTTGTAAGAACCCCTGATTTTAAGAACCCCTGACTGTAATAACCCCTGATTGTAAGACCCTTGTTTGTAAGAACCCCTAATTTTAAGAACCCCTGATTTTAAGAACCCCTGTTTGTAAGAACCCCTGTTTGTAAGAACCTCTGTTTGTAAGAACCCCTGATTGTAAGAACCCCTGACTGTAAGAACCCCTGATTGTAAGACCACTGTTTGTAAGAACCCCTGTTTGTAAGAACCCCTGTTTGTAAGAACCCCTGATTTTAAGAACCCCTGACTGTAAGAACCCCTGATTGTAAGACCCCTGTTTGTAAGAACCCCTAATTGTAAGAACTCCTAATTGTAAGAACCCCTGATTGTAAGAACCCCTGACTGTAAGAACCCCTGATTGTAAGAACCCCTGACTGTAAGAACCCCTGACTGTAAGACCCCTGACTTTAAGAACCCCTGATTGTAAGAACCCTTAATTGTAAGAGCCCCTGACTGTAACACCCCTGATTGTAAGAACCCCTGATTTTAAGAACCACTGACTGTAAGACCCTGATAGTATGTATGAACCCCTGATTGTAAGAACCCCTGATTGTAAGAACCCCTGATTGTAAGAACCCCTGATTGTATGAACCCCTGATTGTAAGAGCTGCTGACTGTAAGACCCCTGATTGTAAGAACCCCTGATTGTAAGAACCCCTGATTGTAAGAACCCCTGATTGTATGAACCCCTGATTGTATGAACCCCTGATTGTAAGAACCCCTGATTGTATGAACCCCTGATTGTAAGAACCCCTGATTGTATGAACCCCTGATTGTATGAACCCCTGATTTTAAGAACCCCTGATTGTATGAACCCCTGATTGAAAGAACCCCTGATTGTAAGAACCCCTGATTTTATGAACCCCTGATTGTAAGAACCCCTGATTGTATGAACCCCTGATTGTATGAACCCCTGATTGTATGAACCCCTGATTGTATGAACCCCTGATTGTAAGAACCCCTGATTGTATGAACCCCTGATTGTAAGACCCCTGATTCTAAGAACCCCTGATTGTAAGAACCCCTTATTGTAAGAGCCCCTGACTGTAAGACCCCTGACTGTAAGACCCCTGATTGTAAGAACCCCTGATTTTAAGACCCCTGATTGTAAGAACCCCTGACTGTAAGAACCCCTGTTTGTAAGAACTCCTGTTTGTAAGAACCCCTGACTGTAAGACCCCTGACTGTAAGACCCCTGATTGTAAGAACCCCTGACTTTAAGACCCCTGATTGTATGAACCCCTGATTGTAAGAACCCCTGATTGTAAGAACCCCTGACTGTAAGACCCCTGATTGTAAGCACCCCTGATTTTATAAACCCCTGTTTGTAAGAACCCCTGACTGTAAGACCCCTGATCGTAAGAACCCCTGATTGTAAGAACCCCTGATGGTAAGAACCCCTGACTTTAAGACCCCTGATTGTAAGAACCCCTGATTGTAAGACCCCTGATTTTAAGAACCCCTGATTGTAAGAATCCCTGACTGTAAGACCCCTGATTGTAAGAACCCCTGATTGTAAGAACCCCTGATTGTAAGACCCCTGATTTTAAGACCCCTGATTGTAAGAAACCCTGATTGTAAGAACCCCTGATTGTAAGAACCCCTCACTGTAAGACCCTGATTGTAAGAACCCCTCTTTGTAAGAACCCCTGATTGTAAGAACCCCTGATTTTAAGACCCCTGACTCTATGAACCCCTGAATGTGAAACTAGCTGGTAGCCCATAAAGCGTGAGGTTGTGAGTTAAATTCCTACAGTGCACAGCATTTATTCTTTTTTTTTTCTCTTATCAACGGAGATATCTCTGCATAAAAAATATATGGAAAGACAACATTTGCCTTTCCTATGCTTGTATTTAAAAAATCATGTGGAGCGAGTAAGTCGACCGAGAATTCGTAGAGAACGTCGACAGATTTTGATTCAACTTTGCTTAACTTCGGAATGATGTTAATTCTTGTGCTACTGTCAATTTCATTACGAAAATACTACTTTTCAAGTTTGACAAGTGCTTCGCTTCATTGTAAATTGAAAATCAAAATTACTGAAATCAAAATTGCTTATATAAAATTGTCATAACTGCCGACAGTATAATAACACCTTTATTTAGACATGATAATGTTTAAAGCTGAACAGCTTGTGGGGTCTTGTGTAAATGAAAATAAACTCTAAATTAAATAAATTCAAATTATAATAACACCTTTATTGACAAGTGCTTCGCTTCATTGTTAATTGAAAATCAAAATTACTGAAATCAAAATTGCTTATATAAAATTGTCATAACTGCCGACAGTATAATAACACCTTTATTTAGACACAATAATGTTTAAAGCTGAACAGCTTGTGGGGTCTTGTGTAAATGCAAATAAACTCTAAATTAAATAAATTCAAATTTATTTCAGGTGTGTGGCTGGATTAATAGGAAGGGGGGTATTGTAGTTGTGAGAACCAATATTAATGATCAGAAATGAATGAATGGATAATATCAACTATTAACTGAGGGAGTTTGAGCCTTTATTGTTTGGATTATCACTGAGCAAACCTTTCAAAATAAGTTTTGCTTTAAAGACCCTCTACAGTGTATGAAAGAAGAAATTATTGAGGCCACCATTACATATCGACGAAAAGAACTTTGCTTTCATTTCATTTCATGCGCATAGTTGTTTGTAATCTTGTTGATACTGAAATCAAAATGATGTGAAAACCGCCAACAGTAGTTCCCTTGGGGCAACCCTAAAACCCGGAATCCAGAATTCTTTAACCCATTAATGGCCGCAGCTTTTGTGGAAAACTGTGTTTTGAAGCTAGTCGAGCAGATTTCGGGTCACTGTTCAAGTAGGTGCTCAAATTCGTGCTCCAGGGTTAAAAGTGATGACATCACAAGGCGTAGAAAGGGTGTGGGTCCCCATGGGCGCATACGGGCGCACTGGACGTCAATGGGTTAAATAAGTTGTGAAAACCTATCTATTGCAAGAAAAGAAATGAATGGATACAATAAACCGTTAATTTAGTTAATTTAGAGTGCGAGCCTTTATTTGTACCATCACTGAGCTAACCCATCCGTTTTGCTTTCAATGAATGATTTCTTACTTTGTGTCACATGGCAATAATCATCACCTCCCGTTTAATTCAGTTAATCAAGTTGCGAGATTCACTTATAGTTTATTATTATACAGTGAGAAATGTTGAATACACTTATATTTGCCTAGTGCTGAACCTGGACCTCATTCACTTTTATTATTAGTTGTATTGACAGCATCAAAAGACATGCAAATAGACAAACTATTGATAATATATCTTATAACATTTTTGAAGAAAAAACAACATCAAGGAAGGGAAATGAAGTTTAATTTGAATAAAACCCATCCACAACTTGTATCACAACTTAAATTGTTGTATTGCTTATAAAAATATGAATTACAATATGGGTAATCCATAATAACTTATTAAAAACAAATAACTAAAAATTAAATAGAAATGAAAATTTATTGATTAAGTTCAACAATTGAGATTTTACTACAAAAATACAAATTATTAATTCTTGAAAGTCTGCAGAAAACAGAAAATACGTTTTAATGAAATAAATTCTTCAAAAAATCTGCACTTTTTCCTTCAAGTTTTGAAATAGTAACAATACTTCATTTCAAACCACTTACGATACTTACAATTCTACTATCTCCATCACAGTCACGCTCATTATTACGGGGATATTTACAAGATTCCTACAAAATATATAAAACAATCAAGTTTTAATCATTTGTGTTTTGATCACCTATGTCTTCAAAGTTGTTTTCCACATGAAAGGTTTACTATTCACTTAAAAACGACTTGTAATGGATAATTTTTCAAATACATCATAAAAAGTAATTACCCCTTCACTAAACCTTGCGAGCCTTCTCTTGTGGACCAATCAGGGGTCTTACAATCAGGGGTTGTTACAATCAGGGGTTGTTACGATCAGGGGTTCTTACAAACAGGGGTTCTTACAAACAGGGGTCTTACAATCAGGGGTTGTTACAATCAGGGGTTGTAACAATCAGGGGTTCTTACAAACAGGGGTTCTTACAATCAGGGGTCTTACAATCAGGGGTTCTTACAATTAGGGGTTGGTACAATAAGGGGTTCTTACAAACAGGGGTTCTTACAAACAGGGGTTCTTACAAACAGGGGTTCTTACAAACAGGGGTTTTTAAAATAAGGGGTTCTTACAATCAAGGGTTCTTACAAATAGGGGTTCTTATAAATAGGGGTTCTTAAAATCAGGGGTTCTTACAGTCAGGGGTTCTTACAATAAGGGGTTCTTACAATAAGGGGTTCTTACAATCAGGGGTTCTTACAAACGGGGTTCTTACAATCAGGGGTTCTTACAATCAGGGGTTCTTACAAACAGGGGTTCTTACAAACAGGGGTTCTTACAATCAGGGGTTCTTACAAACAGGGGTTCTTACAAACAGGGGTTCTTACAAACAGGGGTTCTTACAATCAGGTGTTCTTACAATCAGGGGTTCTTACAAACAGGGGTTCTTACAATCAGGGGTCTTACAGTCAGCGTTTCTTACAATCAAGGGTTCTTACAATCAGGGGTTCTTAAAGTCAGGGGTTCTTACAATGAGGGGTATTAAAATCAGGGTTCTTAAAATCAGGGGTTCTTACAGTCAGAGGTTCTTACAATCAGGGGTTCTTACAATCAGGGGTTCTTACAATAAGGGGTTCTGACAAACAGGGGTTCTTACAAACAGGGGTCTTACAATAAGGGGTTCTTACAATTAGGGGTTCTTACAATAAGGGGTTCTTACAAACAGGGGTTCTTACAATAAGGGGTCTTACAATCAGGTTCTTACAATCAGGGGCTCTTACAAACAGGGGCTCTTGCAAATAGGGGTTCTTACAAACAGGGGTTCTTACAAACAGGGGTTCTTACAAACAGGGGTTTTTAAAATCAGGGGTTCTTACAATCAGGGGTTCTTACAAACAGGGGTTCTTACAAACAGGAGTTCTTAAAATGTCACATCCATGTTAAACGTGTGTCCAGTTGTTTATTGCGATGGTAAAATGTTACATCTAGGGGTCTGCGCGCAGATGTTGTTATAGATCGTCGATCGTCGATCGGCGATCGTCGATCGTGAAGGTCAGAACCGTACTTGACATCCAGGGGTTTTATATTTGTACCTCTATATTGTCGCTATGTAGCCATGATGATTTACATAAGGGGGTTTTGAATAAAATGTCATGGTAGTTTTATATAAGGGTCTGTTCCCAGCTATTGATAATGATCCGGATACTCTAACCGTGTTCATTCGTGTTCGTGAAAACGGTGCAGCTCTTAAACATGAATGTAAAGTTGGCTGTTATATATTTGCAAAACTTATGGAAATAACCCCGGAGTAACGGAAAAGTATCATAACGAAGAGACCTTGCTGGAACTGACTATAGCCCAGACAAAACAAACGCGTATAAAATTGAGACGGAGTCCATGTCAAGTCTACTTGAATTACAGATTTGTCTACCGTTACCATATTGTTTATCGAACTGGGAAGTCCTTTATAGCGAAATCTCAACGCAAGCAACAACCGTTTCAGAATTTCCCATCTTTCACTGATATTTTATTTACACACACGAGTCACATGACGTTTTCTACATTGCTGATCCTAGCCGTACGCAGAACGCGTGCTACATAGGAAACTTCGTAACAGCCCTGCTCACCATGGAGCATAGAGTCTCTATGGCTCAGTAGTAGACAAGCGGAAGGCGGAATACGAGATTCAATTCCTCATAGGCACTCAGAATTTTTCTTTATCCAACGCTCGTGACAAGACGAAAAACATCTTTCTTTTCTTTTCTATTTTATCTAATCTCATTTTCCTTGAGTAACATTTTAACTACACTCAGAGCCACAGAATTAAGATTTTTAAGCCAGATAAAGTTTGACTCCCACGCTTTGACTTTAAACCCGCTTTTCACAAACAGCTAGGAGCCTGCAAGGTTAAAGAAAATATCCAAATGAAATCCGTGATCGACAGAAGGTTCGTCAACAAACCAATCGCTTTACGGGCATGGCGACTTTGTTAAGGCATCAAGGAAAACCCAGAGATATGTGCCAAATCCATTTTTTCTGAAATGCCTCAGTTTCGAGTATTAAATATTTATATCGAAAAATAAAAGAACGGAAAGCTCGCGCAGAAAAGTAAGGCTTTGGATACATTCCATGGGCCAAAAAACCCTTTTCTTTCACCGGGAGGTAATTCTAAGGTGACCGACAAGAAAAGCCTTCTTCAATAAGGGAGCATTGATAATTATTTACCTAGAGGGTGGGCTATTATGATTTTGAGGGGGTCACTCTTTTTCCCTATTATGATTTGGGGGGGGGGGCTGTGAAAAATTTCCAACAAAAATTACATGGAGCATAGGGGGGGCAACCATTTTTTCCCTTAAGAAAAATGAAATGAAAATATGCTGTTGGACGCTCTTATAACTCCTTCTTTTATTTCATTTCGAAAAAGTGTTGATACAGAACTAGAGTATGAAACTTGATGCATGACGCCCACTTCTTGTGCTACAAGGTCTCTTTGCGAGTGACTCAAACTCACTCTCGTCGCCCCCCTCACTCTCGCTCTCCTCATTCTCACTCTCCTCACACTCGCTTTCCTCACTCCCTAAGACAGTGTCGTTGCCTTCATCATCATCATCATCATCATCATCATCATCATCTGAGACTGCTTCTGGCTTTGTAAAAGACGTTGCCCTGTTACAGTCATGGTTCTCAATGCCTCAGCCCTAGTCTCTTTCAAACGAGTGGTAATCGATCAGTTCCATGTTTTCTTTTCGCAGCTTTTTTCTCCAAGTTAAGGAGTGATTCTTCAAATACAAGTCAAGTTCCGAAACGTAAAGAGAATTTAGCCCTTCAGTCAGAAGAAGCTCCTCCCAATTGTAATCTCCATAGCTCTTAGATGCTCTCGCGCGCCTCTTCTGAGCAGTTTCCTGAATTTGTAGATTTTTGCAATAGGATAAGTGTTTTAAATGGTCTATGTTATTCTGAACCAGCTCCTCAGAAACCACAAAAACTATAGAAAATTCAGCTATCTCTTTTGCTGTTGCCGACTTTCCTTCAGCGAAATTTTTTTTAATTTGTACCCTTGGCATGTAGTTGTCCACTGGTCAAGGCTTTCCATCCAAACATGCAAGAGATTCAAAAACACTTTTATATCTGGATGTCTCGATAACTGGGAAAGGGCACGGAATCCTAGTGTCCATCACAGAACCAAGCCAGCCATTGCCACACGAAACGCGCTTTCTTCCTTTCTTTACTATGCAGGCATCCTTGATAAACTCCATGTATAGTTCTCCAATATCATAATGATAACTAATATAGTCACAAATTTTGACAACATAGTTCAGTATAGCCGGGTACATTAGTTTTTGAATTTTCAGGTGTTTTTATGAAATCATGGAGCTCGCTATTAAAAAAGAAAGCCTCCATATCTTTTTCGGTTACAAATACCTTACACAGTCTGACAGAACGGGTGCATCATCAATGCGTAAAGCTATTTCATTAGCAACTCTCCATGCGTTTCTTTCAATTCTTTCATCTTTGTGTTTTTCATAGTCTTTCAGTGTCATCTTCTCGATTTCTTCGTCTGATTTGTCATGGAATCTTGGAAAATATTCCCATCTTATTGATCCACCATCAATAACTGCATGTCCTACTGCCTAATTTGTTCTTTCTGCTTCTCCTTGGCCTCTGTCTTCTTGTGCTCTACGAACCCTGATGCGGTAGTCAGAGTTCCAAAGTTCCAAATCCTTGATAACTCGGCTAATTACCAATAAAGCTCAATATAGCTGTCACAAGATTTTGATATGGCTAAGGGTGAGTTTGACATGTTGTACTTATGTGCTGGGGGGGGGGGCTATGAAATTTTCTTTTGATAAATTAACATCTCTTGAGGAGGGGTCAGAAAAAAAACCCTGAGATGATCAGGGGGGGTGGGGGTTCAAAAAATGAAAGGAAAAAAGTGAGGAAATCATCATAGCCCACCCTCTAGATAAATTATGAATGCTCCCTAACTTGATTTGACGTGTTCCAAACTAAGTGTTTTGCCATCAGCATTGAATTCTTAACAATTGATTTGAAAGATACGCGAAAACGTAATAACAGAGTATAAACAAACTATGAATCTTGTAATACTCAGTGGGTTTAGATTTGCCCGGGCTGCGATTAACCCTCTTGCCTTGTTATAGCTCTCATAGGTGCCTGACTAAACCTGACAAAAGAAAACGATGAGCGATGGAAACGAAACATGTCTGTTACCGCAAATATGGTCGCATTTGGGGGTCGCACTAAGTTATGTGGCGTGATTTGGCGAGCGAGTGTTCAGTATTTTCCTTGTGAAAATTATATCTGCCATCTTTGATTTTCATAACCTCGGAAGGCTGGGACGAGAAAGAAATTTGTGCCAAGGGTTGAGCGACGGTCAAAGAGAAGGAGATGGGAGGGGGGGGGGGGCACTACAGTCACCACTGAGTTGTAATATACTTCTCCTCTTCCTTCTCATTCTCCTCCGCCTTCGATTTCTTCTTCCAAAACTTAGTGATTAGCGAAAAATGCGAGACTCTTTTCAAATGACACGTCAGGGAAATTTTAAAACCCATATAATATTTAATTCATTCTATATCAAATTATAATGCGCTGGCTTTAGAATAAGTAACAAAACATTTCAACGGTTTTTTCAATAAACAAAGAAAAGCACAAATTAATAGAAACAGTTGCAGACTTACTCCTCTGTTTAAAAAGAATTGTAGTAAAACTGGAGAAGTTACTTCCAGCCTTACCTAGCTTCTTTACGATATTTCAAAATGTGTTTACAAATTAATCATTATGTCTAGCGAAATTTCAACAAAACCTGCTTTTTGCTTTGGAACCCTTTTTACGTTTGTTATTAGATGTTTTCTTAAGTTTTTTTTAGCCTTCGACTCGGCAAAAATACCAAAAAAAAAAAATTTAAAAGTCTCTGTCAGCTTAAAAACTTAAATGAAAAGATCAGTTTCTTTCCGGCCACTAATATAGCAAGACTTTTTTAACTTTCCAAAAGATAAGATCTCTCGAAAAATTCCTAGTCACGGTTCAAGATAATGGTCCGTCAGTCATAGTTTTGGTCGTTATGGCTTTACAATATTGATGGTGTTCTTGGGCGGAACTGACCGCTAATTTACCTTTTTGGTGGACTTCTTTAATGCCTTGTATTTTGTTCGGTTCGGGTTCTTTACGAGATATCTCCTATGGGTTTTAGACTGAAGGTGCCTCGATTGCCAGAGGGTAAAAACTGATCTTTGACGCTTATTTCGTTCTTGTTGGTGTAATATTTCGTTGTTGTTCTTTAAAATCTTTTGCTTATTCATTTGTGTTCCCCTGTGTTCCCTTGGGTATTCTTTGTTGTGATTTCTATACCGTAAGTAGTCGTCTCTCCTTCGCTTTTACTTTCTTTGTGTCGCGGAGAGAGAGATCTTTTCTCGAGATTTATTTCGCGACCAAATCTCATACATGATCCTTCCTTGAGCCGGCGTTTGAAGGATGAATTTTGATAACACAAGTAAACGGCAGTGAAAAGCGCAGATGTAACTGTTACTATCCACATTATTATCACAGGTAAATGAAGATCAGTTAAATTCACAGCCAAATCCAAAATAGAAAGGGTAAACGCCACCATAAACGAAAAGATCACCAGGGTCCAACATGGCGTAAGTTTCTTGGAGTTAACCGCCTCGCGCCGAAATGTCGGCATTGCACCTGGTAATTCCCTTTGATAGCCAAAGCGTCGTTTTAGTTTAAAACAGCTTTTAACTTTGAATCTATTTCACTTCTGTGGGCGAATTAAGTTAACGCGTCAAAATGGTCAACGAATTAGGAGGGAAAAACCAATCAAATTAAGAAGAAAACAATTTCAAGTTCATTCGCGATTCAAATTTACGAACAAAACTCAATTTACATATGATACACGATCCTCGCAGTAGATAGCGCTATTTAAGCAATAGCGAAAATCAGACCTGAAAAAAATTAGGCCTGTACGGGATTCGAACCACTGACCTCTGCGATACTAGTGCAGCGCTCTACCAATTCAGCTAACAAGTCAATTGGGAGCAGGCCGTAGAGTTGATTCGTAATAAACCCGTGAAAGTGATAAATCAGATACAATGAAATATATGAAGTTCATATATTTTGAACTGCGGTATTAGATACATATGATACACGATCCTCTCTATTGCTTAAAAAGCGCTATCTACTGCGAGGATCGTGTATCATATGTATCTAATACCACAGTTAGAAATATATGAACTTCATATATTTCATTGTATCTGATTTATCACTTTCACGGGTTTATTACGAATCAACTCAACGGCATGTTCCTAGTTGGCTTGTTAGCTCAATTGGTAGAGCGCTGCACTAGTATCGCAGAGGTCAGTGGTTCGAATCCCCGCCAAGCCTGATTTTTTTCAGGTCTGATTTTTGCTATTGCTTAAATAGCGCTATCTACTGCGAGGATCGTGTATCATATGTATCTAATACCGCAGTTCAAAATATATGAACTTCATATATTTCATTGTATTCAAAACTCAATTTGCATAATTTACACTTTATCTACACCACAAAGCAGAGAATCCTTTCTTTACGTAGTCTTCTGTAAGTAGAAAACACGTGTTCTGACGACTTTAATGCGACTATACAATGCTTGTTAAAAACGGTTAATCTTTTTGTTTGAAGTGTGCAGATGATGGTACAACCACCACTCAGTCTTTGTCTTTTCTCACCGTTATGAAAATTAAGACTACGATTCCCTATCTACTGGTCACAAAAATGAGTCCTCAGACCCTTGAACGCATTTTGCTAAGCTTTCAGTAACCACAAACCAGTTTTGCATTATTATTTTTTTACCCCACTTGTAGGATAACCGCCTCCCGATTAGGGAGGTCAATTGGTTAGAGCGGATTGTGTTGTGCGGGAGGTCGAGGGTTCGAGCCCCGGTCGGACCAATACTCATGGTCTTAAAATAAGTGAGGAGAATTTGCTACCTTTCGATAATCAAGAAATGCATAGATATTCCAGTCTTCTCGGATAAGGACGAATAAACCGTAGGCCCTCGGATAAGGACAAATAAACCCTCTTGCAGGGTTAGGGGTAGGAGACGTTAATTTCCCATGCACGAGATTACTGTGTGGTGGATGTCCTCCCCTGGGTGGGATGGATGGGTGTTGGCTCTGAAAAGCTCCTATGGGTAGCGGTCAACTAACCTATATATGTAGGTATGTATGTGGATCTATTTTTTTACTTTGAACTCGTAAGAAGTAAAAGAACAGAACCAGTAGACCTTGGCCGGATTGTATGTTGAGTTTTAAACTACAGAGGAAGTCAGGCGTCCAATCATAGTTACGTGATGAGATGTTAGTATGTGTCTCTATGACACATTCAGAGGAGATTTGATAGATTTGAGAATGTTTTATTTCCTCAGTTGCAAGTTACTTAGAAATCTCTTTGAGGTGTCTCTTCTGGTCACACTGGTATACAAGCATACTTTTATTGTCACTCCCAACTTCGGCTTTTCAGTTACAATGCCTAGCTACAATTTTTAAGGTACATATAAGTTAAAAAGGAGAAGAAATAACAAGTACATAATACATTTTATAGCAAGAATCGATTACAAAAGATCTAGAGGTATACATTAAAAGTTAAGGTGTAGTCTGATCGTCCGGGTGAGTGTAGTCCTGAGAAGGACTGTTGTCGGTGGCAGTGACTGACGTTTCGACAACCTGTGCGGAAGTCATCATCAGAGTCAAGTGAGTGATTCTACTGACAACAATCACTCACTTGACTCTGATGATGACTTCCGCACAGGTTGTCGAAACGTCAGTCACTGCCACCGACAACAGTCCTTCTCAGGACTACACTCACCCGGACGATCAGACTACACCTTCACATGTTACCCCCGGGTTCAAACCATTTACTGCATTAAAAGTTAAGTTTACTCAAATTCGTTTTAGTTTTAGTTTTACTAGCTTCGCCGACAGGCAGGGACACCGCAACAGCTTGCGCCAATTACTGCGGACCCAGTTGATTTTTTGATGTTATAAAAAGGTAGCATATTCTTCTCAATTATTTTAAGACCTTGAGTGTTGGTCCGGCAGGGGCTCGAACCCTCGACCTCCCGCACAACAGTCCAGCGGTCTATCCATTGAGCTAGCTGGGAGGCATTACAGTATATGTGCTCTCCGCTTAATTAGCTTCTGCGTCAAACGACGTCTGAAGCTATTTACACTGTCCGCAGTTTTCAAGTCATTAGAAATACAGTTCCAAAGTTTGCTTCCTCGATATGTGAATGAACGTTGTCCATATGACAGACGACAACGAGGGATGTGCAAAAGATTGCATGATCGCTCAGTGTCTTAGTGTGAATATGAGAACGAGGTACAAATACATTGACCAAATATTTTGGAACTAAATCATTAAGACATTTAAATACCATTACAGTATCGTGAAGAAGGAGTCTATCCTTAACGGTAAGCCAGTTAACCCTTTGCACGCTAAGACCGTTACTACTTTTGATACTTGTTTCTTGTTGAACTTAAGAGACAACATTATGTAAGTGTGTAAATTGTGCCGGTTGGTAGATGTGACACCTATTGCTCGTTTCTGTAGAATGAAATTTACGATTACCGCTCTGGTGCTCAAACAGCTTCTAATTGGTGGTTAGATAGTCCACGAACTGACGATGAGCTAACTTCTCAGACACCCGGGATAGCATAGGCAATAATGAGATAGGCAGGTTGTTACATGAATCTTCAAAACAACCTGACTTTAACACAGGAAAGACCTCGGCCATTTTCCACTCTTTCGGAAATGCAGAGGTACTAAAGGAACTATTCATAATGCTTGTAATAATTGATAATTTGGCTGGAAAACTGTCTCTAAGGACTCGGGCACTGATTCAACATCATGGCCGGCTGCTTTATTCGAAGATAAGCCATTGATAACCTTTCCTACCCCTTGTCAGTCTGAGACAGCACGAAACTGAAAATCATCAGGACATTCATCATGTCCATAGGCTGGTGGTGTACGTTGTTGTTGCAACAGAGTGAAAATCGTATTCCAAAGCAAGATCGAAGGCATTCAGCGCCGTTAGGTTTCCTACATTGGTAAAATATTCGTTAAATTTATCTGCCAGACTAATCAGATTGCCTCTTATTTTTGGTAAGATCTTACTTTTCCTGGGAAGACAACGATTGATAAATTTCCAAATCGCATTAGTGTTCCCTTTGCTATTAAAAATTCAAGATTGAACATGAGCTTTTTCAGCAAGTCGAAGTTCTCTTTTAACTTCCCGTCTAAAAGTTTCTCTGCATTCTAACACAGGCGGTCGTTGGTTTCAGTGGCTCTATTGTGCCACGTGTCACGAGTTTGCATCAGTTGTCGGATTTCAGGAGTGACATAAGGATTTGGTCTTGTCTTAAATTTAATGAATTATTTAATAAAATCTTCTTTTTGTCACTATATTGATATTTTCATGTCTCTAACTATGCAAGCTGTTAACTAGTTATGATATTAGTAAAACTAGAAAGTTTTGTGTGAATCTTAGTAAAAGAATAGGGATTTAGAGGGGGAGGGTAGCTGTCAAAAGCCTTGCAGGGCTCAATTTGGGATTAGAACACAAAGGGCAAGTAAGAGGGGTGGTCAGTTTTTAAATTATCAGGTTAATGCAAAATGTTTTGGGCTCAGCAAGACCAGTTTCATCTGGCTACTTGCCCCAGGGTGCTGGAGGGCAATGAGAATGCTTGTCACTTGACTTGTGGTTGCTCAAACCCTAACCCAACTGTAACCCTAACATCAAAATACCGGGAAAAGGTCAATGGAACTGAAGTGATTTCTGCAACCCCAACCCAAACAATAGGTTTAAGTCGAGACTCGCCCTAGCTGTCTCCTGAGGGTGTCAAATACCTTAGTCAGGTGATTTTAATTTTTTTCTTAATATATCCTTCTTACTGGTTCGTGAGCTTCTAAAATGTCGGTAAACAAAGTATTGAACGTATCCACTTGGTTATCAAAATCCTCAAAGACAACGGCTAAATCTCCGAAGCTCCTTCTAGTAATGTAAAAAGACTTAACCCTGGGTGTCCTTAAAATCAAAATTACATAAACCAAGTTATGATCATCGATAGAACCGACAAATACGTCACTAGAACTGACAATGGAATTGTCTGTAATCATGATCATTCCTAATACATCTTGCAATTTAAGAACGATCAAATTATTAGGATTGAAACATGTGTCCCAAACCCTTTTCAGGGTGAAAAGGAAATCAGCTTTGGTCGAGAAATCGAAAGGATCGTCTTTAATCATGTTAATTGTGCGCTTTCCTCTTCGTTTAACTCATGGTTTCTGTGTAAAATAAATTGATAATCAGACAGCGAAAATTAACGTTTGAAGCTTTCGATTTTGTCCCCGGAAAAAGACTGTAATGTTAGGTGTGAAAAGACGAAGGAAAGACTAATGATTTGCGAAAACTGAGCTGGATTTATTGTAATTTATCCCAACCTAAATTGCACAGCACCTCTTAGGTAAGGAATCAAATAAAAACAAAAGTTGCCGAACCACCTAGGATTCCTTGCTTAAAGAATCTCTATCAACTCAAACCTTACTGAATATAGATAGTTTTTCTCTCAATAAAAGAAAAATTACTCACAAATGCTACATTTTAGGAATTTGAAATCCTTTGATAAAAACGAGAAATAGCCTGTGTTTATTCTGTTCTGCTTTTACTTAAACTGGTCCACAACGCTTGAGGCCTTTTGAAACTTTTACTTAAGTGCCATCCTAATTGAATTATTCTCACTAATACTCTAACAAAAGGTTTAACTTCAAAACATCAATCGCAGCTCTTCTTTTATGCCTTCAAGATAAAGAAAACGAAATACGATCTATAAATCTATCATATTTCGGTTTCTAAAACTTGACTGGTTTGATTTTCATCGCAGCGTGTGTAATAGAATTATAGATTCCCTTCCAGTTGCTCCAAAAAATCCCATCATAGACGGGATTTGTGGAATGTACGCCAACATGATAAAGACCATTCAGGTTCGAATACGCACATCCTTTGTACCACCAAGCTCCACTATGCTTCAGTGCACAGTTTTCCTTGTGGGCGTCACTATCCTTATCTTTGGTGGTGAAGGTCATGCCATTATGATAGGTTAGGCCGTCGCCTCCCGTCCCTGAATTAAAAAAAAAAAATAGGCAGTTAAGACTGCATATGGCAACTGTTGCCGCTTCTCGCATATTTATGAGTTAGGCTTGTTCCACAAGAGAAAGATGTTTAAAAAATATATAAATTAATAGCAATAATTATACTAATAAAAATAATAATGATGTATTAGTAATAGTGATAATGATGATGACAATAGTGTTAGTACAGTAGTGATAACTTGTAGGGCTAGCTCAAGAACCTCACTGTTTCTCCATCGGTATATTCTCTACGATCCAGTTATGATTAAAATAAGCTTCTTTTAATTTCAATTTTTACAGTAAATTATTAATTGCAACTCCATTTTTGTGAGACTTGTTTCATGAAACGAAACATTTCGTTTTGTAGGGTATTCCGCCATTCCGCTATTCCACGTACCGTTTCATAGGGTCACTGTTAAACTCAACCTTGCTCGCTTCGCAAATTTTGCGGCTCTTTTGAGTATTTTTCGTAGACTAAAATAGTAAACTGCTTTCTTTTGGAATAGATAAAATTTTTCTTCAAAGTTTTGATGATGTGTAGATCAAACCTATTTTGATATTACTGAAAGGAAAATATTTTTGAAATTACGCCACTGTGAAATTATTTTGAGACGTTCAACACCTTTTGCAATGTGACGACAAGAACTGAAAACAATATATCTTCGGATCTACTGAGTATAATTCGCTGATTCAAACGATAAAGAGGTTTTCATGATGCGCTGATCACATATTTTAAAACATTTTGCAATGTAAAGTTTTTCTTTTTCACACGCCATCTTCAAATATTCGTGAGATGCTTATCGTCCTCTGTAGTCGTACAAAACTAACAATAAGTGGCTTTGGGAAACAGTGTGATCATGTGCTAATTACGATTAGCATTCGAAGCGATCCGAAGATGTCGCGAAGTCGTCATCAAACGTTGAACGACCGAAGATGTTCCAAAATAAACAAAAGCCAATACTAAATGTAGTGTGCATTCATTACATGCTGATATGCTGCCATTGCGAGTGAGAGAAACTCCCGGTTAGCTCAATGGATAGAGCGCTGGACTATTGTGCGGGAGGTCGAGGGTTCGAGCCCCGGCCGGACCAACACTCAAGGTCTTAAAATAACTGAGAAGAATATGCTTCCTTTCTGTAACATCAAGAAATGGTTAGATATTCTAGTCTTCTCGGATAGGGACAAATAAATGGAGGTCCCGTCTCCTGCAGGGTCAGGGGTAGGAGACGTCAATTTCCCACGCACGAGTAATCTGTGTGATGGATGTCCTCCCCTGGGGTGGGGTGGGTGGGTGCTTACAGGGCCGTTCTGAAAACCACTCCTGTGAGAACGCACCCTGTCTAAAGGTTATTATCTATCTATTATCTATCCATTAATTTCCCCATCACTAACGTCACATTCGACGGCTGCTAAGGACCGCTGCGGGAAACGAATTTTGTGGTAAATCACAAGAAGTGAACGAAGATAAATACCAAGGCCCTATATTATTCCTCTAAAGCTAGCTTAAAATGAACGCAAGAAAAAACAATTTTAGGCTTTAGCCCTTTTAAGTTCTTGCAAAAAAGCGTCGAAAGTGTTAGGCCGGACGGCTTTTTCTGGACCGGTTCACATCAACCCGTCTCGCCCTACATACTTCAACTTTCCAGTTTCACATCGTTTCTATGGGCTCGCCCGCGCGTGGCCGTACGGCCCTTAAGGGTGGGGTATCACAGAAATATCAATTACGATCCCCCTTCCCCTCCCCCCCATCCCCTGCCCCTGCGATAAATAAACAGTGCTTAAGAAAAATAAACCTGAGTATGATCCGAGGCTCAACTTGTAGTTGTTCTTCTCGCTCGCAACAGCAAACAATTCATATTCGGCGTGGACCTTAGTTCCATCTTCATCCCTCAGATCAACGCGAAGCTTGTTCCAGTCACTGAGGGTAAGACGATGTATCTTGTCCAATCCAAGCCAAAACTCGCTACTCAGATTACCAAAGCCGTTCTTGTAATCGTCCCAACCGAGGTAGAAATTGACAGAGCCGTCCATCCTCTTCTGGATCACTGTCCAGCCCCCACCAGCTGTTTTTTGATCACAGTATACAAGAAAAGCACCTTTGCCATCGGGGTTGATTTTATAGACGCCACTGGTTTTATGACCAATGTTATACAGCTCAGCACAATTCTTCTTGATAACTGCAAATAAGGTTGAAAATCATTATCGAAGTACAAAAAAATTAAATGCCAAGGTGCTTGTGAACTTTAAATGCTCTCTGAAACAAATTACTGTTCGCTTTTATTAATACAAAATCGTTTTAAAAAGATGTTACATTGCTTAAATTATAAAGCTATATTTCTTGAGTTATATTACATACAGCTCGTGGCAGTCTATATTACAGAGTCTATATTACTGATAGCTCGAGGCAGACAGAATGCCAGCTCAATAGATATTGAAAACAACCCACTGTCCTCTTCCCCCGCGACAAGATCCAAACAATACCACAATTGCAATTTTTTTTCTGTCAAACCACCAACCTTAAATTTACCATTGTTGTAAATTTTCACACGTTGACCATTTTTCTTAACGGCAAAACTTTGTAATATTCAAAATAAGATCATTTTGTACCTGAGGGGTTTAGATCGAAATGGCTCTAACACGCCGCCGGAAGTAAATCTTAAGGATAATACACTTGGCATGTGTGAAAAAAGTGATACTACCTGGGTGAGCCATGAGCGTCGTGTCACTGAAGAACTTGAGTTTACAGATAAGCAAAATATAGTGAGTTAAAGCAAATACTTATCATGGTTGTCTTAAAAAGTGGACTAATGTAATTTGACTCGAACTCAAATACCGAGATAACAAAATAAATAACTGTACGTAAGGTATCCACAATTACCTTTATTTTTCGCTGTGGGTATATTTCTTCCTCCTTCCGCCGCAAGCTGGTCAAGGGTACATGGATTGGAAGAATTATTGTCGTCCGGTAAAACTAAAGGTCAGTTGGTAAAGGAAGTTAGGCAAACGTCTGCGTAACTTGTGCGTGAGGTGCATGTTCTCGTAAGTAGATTTGAGGTTCGGGGTCATTTGTAAATGGTTTACATGTTCACAAACAGATCAGGTGGGCAGTCACTAAATTTGGTAACGAATCATCTTTTTCTTTAAAAAGAGAGATCACGGCCTACAAATCTAAATTTCGCGCAAAATTTTGTTGCTCTTGAAAAACGTTAGATCCTATGCACGTAAAAGAAAACGCCCTCAATTTGAACGATAAATTTCTATGTTCGAAGATTTTCAGTATGTTTAAAACGAAATACAAACTTAGCAAGCAACAGTCATCAGTGATAGAAAAAAGAGATTTTACCCTGCGTGTCGCCATCCCCATTCTGCGGCAATATGTTGAGATCCTTTTGAATGTTGCTCAGTTGTTTTTTCACATCCAGGAGAAGATTTTCGATCTTCTTGTTGGGTCCCGCATAAAAGTTGTTATTGATGTTGCACGTTTTGGAACTTGCATGACTTTGTCTCTGCACTGATCCTTGGCAGATAACCAATGAGTGAAACAGGGAAAAGGAGATAAAGACTCCAAGAATTATTTTGGACAGCATCGTATGATGGTTTGCACACTTCAGTCGTTCTTGCTGTGATAACAAGAATGAACACTGGAAAAGTTTTTGCATCATTCTAAATTTATGGATCTGGGCTCCATGGGTGGAGAAGAGATCATCCAATCAGAAAAGAGAGCGTGATACTAGTGATATAACTGAAACTGAAACAGATTTATGATGAACGAACACGTATGTTGCATTCCGAAATGTCGTTGCTTGTTACAATTTTTTTTTTTTTTTTATGGATAGCTAGAACAAAAGGCAAAACTTTTTAGGTGATCATTCAGAAATACCCTAACTATTAGACCCAATTTCTTGTCTTAGTTTGTTTTCTTATTATTATTATTATTATTATTATTATTATTATTATTTTTATTATTATTATTTTACTTTCCCCCTCCTCTTTGTTCTCAAACCAAATTAATTTCTGGCATTTGATTTTCATTCTTCATACGTCTGTTAGAACAAAGTTCATTTTAAAATAGACCACGTCTGTGAAAGGAATATAGGAAGATATAGACTGAGTTAATTAGGGAAATCTGTCAGCTAAACACCATTCAAAAAAAATCAAAAACATTTTCAGGAGATCATCCTGTCATGACGATGCTGACAGTGTTTCCCAAACATGGAAAGAAGCAGTGACGCCGGATACGCATGGCCTTCATTCAGCCAGGATAACTACTCAGAATTTATTTGTGGCATTTGATTTTGATGCTTCAGACGTCTGTTAGAACAAAGTTCACCTTAGAATCACGCCAGCGAAAGGAATACAGGAAGATGTAAGTTAATTAGGCGAATCAATCAGAAACACAACATTTAGAAAAACTTTGAAAACATTTTCAGGAGATCATCCTGTCTTAGTGATGCTGACATTATTTCCCAAACATGAAAAGAAGCAGTGACGCCGGATACATGGCCTTCATCCAGCCAGGATAATTTACAATCACAGCTGTTCTTTGCTTTTCGCTTGTATTCTTTTTTCTGTAGATTTCTTCTATCTTTTATTTTTTTATTTCTAAGTTTTTCCAGCTTTTTGTTTGTGAATTCGAAGCAAAGTTTATTGCAAAACCTAATAGTATTCGAAGCAGGCAGCAAAAATACAAGAAGACAAGGAGAGAAAGCCAGACTGATACATCAGATACGTGTCAATACAGGCTTGTAAACAGTTTTGGAGCTACTCCTATGATCAGAAGATCATCCTGTTTTAATGATGCTGTCGCTGTTCCCCAAAAATGGAAAGAAGTAGCGGAGTGCGCCTTTCTTTCAGCTAGGATATCGACCATTGTAAGACATCAAATGTTTAAATAAAAAGTGATACACTATAATCATCAAAAGTTTTTAATAATCAAAACTACTTTGTATTTGTATCATTTAATTATTTATTTTTCATAGTGTCTTTCTTTCTTGTTTATTATTATTATTATTATTATTGCTATTATTGTTATTATTATTATTATTATCAATAGAAGGGAGACAGTCTCTGACCCCTAATCATTTTAAACGATTTACGTGACCGAAGTCATCCCAATTGGAGCTGGCAACAGGCATACAGGATGGCAAAGATTAAGCGAATTGATATCCATCAGTTGTAATTCGATTTGGAGTACTATGTTTTTTCATTGTGGTTTCATTACTCCCCCAAAATGGAAAGATCTAGCAACACCGGATACTCTAACCGTGTTCATTCGTGTTCGTGAAAACGGTGCAGCTCTTAAACATGAATGTAAAGTTGGCTTTTATATATTTGCAAAACTTATGGAAATAACCCCGGAGTAACGGAAAAGTAGTGTAACGAAGAGACCTTGCTAGAACTGACTATAGCCCAGACAAAACAAACGTTATAAAATTGAGACGGAGTCCATGTCAAGTCTACTTGAATTACAGATTTGTCTACCGTTACCATATTGTTTATCGAACTGGGAAGTCCTTTATGGCGAAATCTCAACGCAAGCAACAACCGTTTCAGAATTTGCCATCTTTCACTGATATTATATTTACACACACGAGTCACATGACGTTTTCTACATTGCTGATCCTAGCCGTACGCAGAACGCGTGCTACATAGGAAACTTCGTAACAGCCCTGCTCACCATGGAGCATAGAGTCTCTATGGCTCAGTAGTAGACCATCGGAAGGCGGAATACGAGATTTAATTCCTCATAGGCACTCAGAATTTTTCTTTATCCCACGCTCGTGACAAGACGAAAAACATCTTTCTTTTCTTTTCTATTTTATCTAATCTCATTTTCCTTGAGTAACATTTTAACTACACTCAGAGCCACAGAATTAAGATTTTTAAGCCAGATAAAGTTTGACTCCCACGCTTTGACTTTAAGCCTCGCTTTTCACAAACAGCTAGGAGCCTGCAAGGTTAAAGAAAATATCCAAATCAAATCCGTGATCGACAGAAGGTTCGTCAACAAACCAATCGCTTTACGGGCATGGCGACTTTGGTAAGGCATCAAGGAAAACCCAGAGATATGTGCCAAATCCATTTTTGCTGAAATGCCTCAGTTTCGAGTATTAAATATTTATATCGAAAAATAAAAGAACGGAAAAACAAAACGTACTCAAACGCAAAAAATAAAAAAACAAAAAAACAAAAAAAAGAAGAAAAAATAAGGTTCAAACTTGGCACATTTCAGATTTTTATCGATTTGACGGAAAAGTGTCGTGATTCTGTTATCAAATTAGATGATATGCGAGCTGTAAATCTTGCCCTATGACCTCCTCACTTGCAAAAGGAAACATGAACTATTATAAAGTAAGATCTTTACGTTTCGAGATGACGAAGCCTTAAGTCAAAAAACAAATTCCTTGAATTTTCTCCCTGTGTAGCCTTTAAGTATTGATGATTTTCGATGTAGTTTGTTCAACTATTGCGAAGAAATTAGTTATTTGCTCGCGTGCTGCAAACGAAATTGAAACGTGAAAATAGCGATATGTAATCACTTCCAGTTCGCAAGGCTCACGCAGAAAAACAAGGCTTTGGATACATTCCATGGGCCAAAAAACCCTTTTCTTTCACCGGGAGGTAATTCTAAGATGACCGACAAGAAAAGCCTTCTTCAATAAGGGAGCATTCATAATTATTTACCTAGAGGGTGGGCTACTATGATTTTGAGGGGGTCACTCTTTTTCCCTATTATGATTTGGGGGGGGGGGGGACTGTGAAGAATTTCCAAAAAAAATTACATGGAGCATAGGGGGGGGGGGGGCAACCATTTTTTTCCTTAAAGGAAAGGAAATGAAAATATGTTGTTCGACGCTCTTATAATTCCTTCTTTTATTTAATTTCGAAAAAATGTTGATTCAGAACCAGAGTATGAAACTTGATGCATGACGCCCACTTCTTGTGCTACAAGGTCTCTTTGAGAGTGGCTCAAACTCACTCTCGTCACCCCCCTCACTCTCGCTCTCCTCATTCTCACTCTCTTCACACTCGCTTTCCTCACTCCCCAAGACAGTGTCGTTGCCTTCGTCATCATCATCATCATCATCATCATCATCATCATCATCATCATCTGAGACTGCTTCTGGCTTTGTAAAAGACGTTGCCCTGTTACAGTCATGGTTCTCAATGCCTCAGCCCTAGTATCTTTCAAACGAGTGGTAATCGATGAGTTCCATGTTTTCTTTTCTCAGCTTTTTTCTCCAAGTTAAGGAGTGATTCTTTAAATACAAGTCAAGTTCCGAAACGTAAAGAGAATTTAGCCCTTCAGTCAGAAGAAGCTCCTCCCAATTGTAATCTCCATAGCTCTTAGATGCTCTCGCGCGCCTCTTCTGAGCAGTTTCCTGAATTTGTAGATTTTTGCAATAGGATAAGTGTTTTAAATGGTCTATGTTATTCTGAACCAGCTCCTCAGAAACCACAAAAGCTACAGAAAATTCAGCTATCTCTTTTGCTGTTGCCGACTTTCCTTCTGCGAAATATTTTTAAATTTGTACCCTTGGCATATAGTTGTCCACTGGTCAAGGCTTTCCATCCAAACATGCAAGAGATTCAAAAACACTTTTATATCTGGATGTCTCGATAACTGGGAAAGGGCACGGAATCCTAGTGTCCATCACAGAACCAAGCCAGCCATTGCCACACGAAACGCGCTTTCTTCCTTTCTTTACTATGCAGGCATCCTTGATAAACTCCATGTATAGTTCTCCAATATCATAATGATAACTAATATAGTCACAAATATTGACAACATAGTTCAGTATAGCCGGGTACATTAGTTTTTGAATTGTCAGGTGTTTCTATGAAATCATGGAGCTGACTTCTATTAAAAAAGAAAGCCTCCATATCTTTTTCGGTTACAAATACCTTACACAGTCTGACAGAACGGGTGCATCATCAATGCGTAAAGCTATTTCATTAGCAACTCTCCATGCGTTTCTTTCAATTCTTTCATCTTTGTGTTTTTCATAGTCTTTCAGTGTCATCTTCTCGATTTCTTCGTCTGATTTGTCATGGAATCTTGGAAAATATTCCCATCTTATGGATCCACCATCAATAACTGCATGTCCTACTGTCGAATTTGTTCTTTCTGCTTCTCCTTGGCCTCTGTCTTCTTGTGCTCTATGAACCCTGATGCGGTAGTCAGAGTTCCAAATCCTTGATGACTCGTCTAATTACTAATAAAGCTCAATATACCTGTCACAAGATTTTGATATGGCTAAGGGTGAGTTTGACATGTTGTACTTATGTGCTGGGGGGGGGGGGGGGAGCGCTATGATATTTTCTTTTGATAAACTAAAATCTCTTGAGGAGGGGTCAGAAAAAAAACCCTGAGATGATCAGGGGGCGTGGGGGTTCAAAAACTGAAAGGAAAAAAGTGAGGAAATCATCGTAGCCCACCCTCTAGATAAATTATGAATGCTCCCTAACTTGATTTGACGTGTTCCAAACTAAGTGTTTTGCCATCAGCATCGAATTCTTAACAATTGATTTGAAAGATACGCGAAAACGTAATAATAGAGTAGAAACAAACTATGAATCTTGTAATACTCAGTGGGTTTAGATTTGCCCGGGTTGCGATTAACCCTCTTGCCTTGTTATAGCTCTCATAGGTGCCTGACTAAACCTGACAAAAGAAAACGATGAGCGATGGAAACGAAACATGTCTGTTACCGCAAATATGGTCGCATTTGGGGGTCGCACTGAGCTATGTGGCGTGATTTGGCGAGCGAGTGCTCAGTATTCTCCTTGTGAAAATTATATCTGCCATCTTTGATTTTTATAACCGCGGAAGGCTGGGACGAGAAAGAAATTTGTACTAAGGGGTGAGCATGAGCGACGGTCAAAGAGAAGGAGATGGGAGGGGGGGGGGCACTACAGTCACCACTGAGTTGCAATATACTTCTCTTCTTTCTTCTCATTCTCCTCCGCCTTCGTTTTCTTCTTCCAAAACTTAGTGATTAGCGAAAAATGCGAGACTCTTTTCAAATGACACGTCAGGGAAATTTTAAAACCCATATAATATTTAATTCATTCTATATCAAATTATAATGCGTTGGCTTTAGAAAGAGTAACAAAACATTTCAACGGTTTTTTCAATAAACAAAGAAAAGCACAAATTAATAGAAACAGTTGCAGACTTACTCCTCTGTTTAAAAAGAATTGTAGTAAAACTGGAGAAGTTACTTCCAGCCTTACCTAGCTTCTTTACGATATTTCAAAATGTGTTTACAAATTAATTATTAAGTCAAGCGAAATTTCAACAAAACCTGGTTTTTGCTATGGAACCCTTTTTACGTTTGTTATTAGATGTTTTGTTAAGTTTTTTAGCCTTCGATTCGGCAAAAATACCAAAAAAAAAAAATTTAAAAGTCCCTGTCAGCTTAAAAACTTAAATGAAAAGATCAGTTTCTTTCCGGCCACTATTGTAGCAAGATTTGTTTAACTTTCCAAACAATAAGATCTCTCGAAAAATTCCTAGTCACGGTTCAAGATAATGGTCCGTCAGTCATAGTGTTGGTCGTTATGGCTTTACGATATTGATTGTGTTCTTGGGCGGAACTGACCGCTAATTTACCTTTTTGGTGGACTTCTTTAATGCCTTGTATTTTGTTCGGTTCGGGTTCTTTACGAGATATCTCCTATGGGTTTTAGAGTAAAGGTGCCTCGATTGCCAGAGGGTAAAAACTGATCTTCGACGCTTATTTCGTTCTTGTTGGTGTAATATTTCGTTGCTGTTCTTTGCAATCTTTTGCTTATTCATTTGTGTTCCCCTGTGTTCCCTTGGGTATTCTTTGTTGTGCTTTCCATACCATAAGTAATCGTCTCTCCTTCGCTGTTACTTTCTTTATGTCGCGGAGAGAGAGATCTTTTCTCGAGATTTTTTTCGCGACCAAATCTCATACATGATCCTTCCTTGAGCCGGCGTTTGAAGGATGAATTTTGATAACACCAGTAAACGGCAGTGAAAAGCGCAGATGTAACTGTTACTATCCACATTATTATCACAGGTAAATGAAGATCAGTTAAATTCACAGCCAAATCCAAAATAGAAAGGGTAAACGCCACCATAAACGAAAAGATCACCAGGGTCCAACATGGCGTAAGTTTCTTGGAGTTAACCGCCTCGCGAAATGTCGGCATTGCACCTGGTAATTTCCTTTGATATGGCTATCAAAGCGTCGTTTTAGTTTAAAACAGCTTTTAACTTCGAATCTATTTCACTTCTGTTAGCGAAGTTAACGCGTCAAAATGTTCAACCAATCAGGAGGGAAAAACGATCAAATTAAAAACAAAACCCTTTCAAGTTCGTTCGCGATTCAAATTTACGAACTAAACTCAATTTGAATAAAATTTACATTTTATCTACACCACAAAGCAGAGAATCCTTTATTTACGTAGTCTTCTGTAAGTAGAAAACACGTGCTCTGACGACTTTAATGCGACAATACAATGCTTGTTAAAAACAGTTAATCTTTTTGTTCAAAGTGTGCGGGCGATGGTACAACCACCCCTCAGTCTTCGTCTTTTCTCACTGTTATGAGTTTTTTCGCCTTTCTTAGTCGTGATCGTGCAGATTCTGATAAGAAAAAAAAAAAAAAAAAAAAAACCAGTGCAAAATTAGCATTTAAATCTGATCTATTTTTTAGAACCTTTTAAGATTTCATCTACAATTGTTTTACTTTCACGCGCTAATTGTAAAAATCCTCCAAGGCTTTCTGCCTGTACGAATTCAACCTTGTGGTAAAGAGGCGTGTCGCGTAATCCCTTTGTTGACTTAAACACGTAGGCGCGCTATATAAGGAAGTCTTCCCTGGGAAGACCTAGGCTCATTTGTCACTCACCGTTGACGTGTGTGGGTCAAATTCAAATGCTGGTAGACGAACAAAAAGAGCTAATGAGATAAAAAATTAAATTCTTTTTGTTTGCTGATGACACGAACGCTGTATATGCTGACAAAAATCTCAAGTCCCTTGAGTCGACTGTAAATCAGGAACTCTGTAAATTGTTCGAATTGGTTAACTGCCAATAAACTAACCTTGAATATTAAAAAAAACAAATTTCTTAGTTTTTAGACCGACTCAGAGAAAACTTACCTATCACCCCAAAATAATGGTATTCGACAACGATAAAAATAAGAATATGGCTCTAGAATGTAAAGAATTCGTGAGATATCTAGGTATAATAATTGAAAATAACCTTTCCTGGAAACATCATATTGACCACGTAGCTATAAAAATGAGTCGAATTGTAGGATTGATCTATAAACTACGGCATTTTCTGCCAAGACATACTCTTCTAACTATTTATCGATCCCTTGTTTCTCCTTATTTAACCTATGATTTGACGGCCTGGGGTCAAGCATATAAATCGTACCTTGAAAAGCTTCTCAAGCTTCGAGAGCGAGCTCTTCGGTTTATCTATTTCTCACAGCGAAATCAGCATGCAATTCCTTTATTTATCGACGCCGGTGTCTTGCCTTTAAAATTTTTGTATTATGAGCATTTAGCTAACCTTAGGTTTTAAATAAGATACAGTAATGCTCCTGGAAACATTCAAAATCTTTTGTCTCTGATATTCATTCTTATAATACTCGATCCTCTGCCTCTAATTACTTTTACGAACAAAGTTCCAGACTCTCAATTCAAGTGAATTCATTTTCTAGAGTCGGAACTAAAATATGGAATGAAATGCCTGTATCTTTTAGAAAACTTTCAAAAAATGTCTTCAAGAGGAAAATAAAACAAACACTTTTTGAGATCCTAGCTTCAAATGAATCGTTCAAAAAGTTAAGTTGAATTTATCTTCCTCTTGATTGATCAGTTGATATGTATTCAATTATATCGTTTAATGCATCAGTAATCTCCCATCAAGACTGTTGTCATTTATTATTAGCAATATCATTAGTTTATCAGCAGTCTCTAATCATTGTTGTCAATTCTAGCTTTTTAGTTCTCTTGTTACTTTTAGCTATATTTAGTTGTATCTATTTCCTGTAAATATGACCCGCCTAGATTAGCTCAGCTACCCGCGGGCATGTTACTTCACTTTTATTCCAAAACACAATAAAAAATGTATGTATATAGGTATCTATTGTTTACTTCCACCAGCATGGTGGCATGAGGTAACGTGCGAACCACCTACTTCGATCTCAAATTTACCGCCACAAATAAAGACAGTTTCCATTGACCACTTTCAGAAATGGCTACCGGATTGATATTCTTTTGTTTAAATTTAAATTAGCTATTCTGGCCTCGCTCTCCAGTTCAAAATTCAAATCTTATCTCAAGCGAGGCTAATTTGAATTTAAACATAAGAATATCAATCCGGCAGCCATTTATGAAAGTGATGTCTTGGAGAAAGGAAATACAAATCTAAAAAATTCTTGTATTGTGGTGAAGACATAAAACAATTTTGAGGAATGCGCCGGATGTTCACTGCTTTGGAGTAGCTGTAGCTCGAGCTGACTTGACTCTAAGAGTTCTACATCACACGACGGTTGATTGACAAATGGTCCGGTGGGACCTAAGGCTCCTTTTATAGCGCGCCTTCGTGTTTAACAAATTAAAGAAAAAGCTTCAACATTTAAAATATGATTTATTTGGTGATGTAGTTTAATTCTTGCAGGTTTTCTTGCATTGTAGACAAATTAATCTTCTAGTAGCCACTTTAGAAATACAATTTACCAAAGCTGAATCAAATCCGAAAACAACAATCAGATTCCCGTCGCCCCAGCCCTCCCCGTGTATTCTGATCCAACCTTCTCAACAGGGAACGATCTGACCATGGATCACGTTAACTCTGCTTCACTTCCAACCAACCTTGATTTATTTTGTCAAATCAAGACAAATATAGCTTTGACTCATATGGTGGCGGACACAGGGGGGGTGGGGGGAGGGTCCAGGGGGATCAAGCCCCCCTCCTCATCAGACCTGTTGGTATTTTTTAATCTTGTGTGAAAACAATGTCATTACAACGACAGGATCACATCCAACTATCTAAATTGAAGTATTTAGATTTTAATTGTCGTATAATATTTCTTCATTTCTTAAGGCCCTAGGGTAAAAAATGCTATGCCCTCCCCTCCTGTTTAATATTCCTGAACTCCTGTTTAAAATTCCTGAACCCTTCCCATATGACGAGACTGTACATTGATGTTGGTGCATTTGTAGTATTTGCAAGGATCCATTACTGACGAGAATAGACGTGGTCACATGATAACGTTTCTGTTGTAGTTCCTGAGCAATCTCAAGCCTCATTGTCTTCTTGAAGACTGGGGAAAAATTGGCAAGAGGTTGTATTTCCGGTGTCACCTGATTGGGCTTGCCTAGTTTAAAGTATGCTCAGGGCCTGGGTACAAGGAAAGAAACTGACAATTTAAAAATGTGAGGACTAAGGCCGTAAAAAATTTGGCTGTGATGAATAACAAGTCAGCAGAGTACATTTTCAACCCTCAAGATGGGTGTGTTTAAAAAAAATGACTGGAACAATATTGTGTTGAGGTTTGAATATTTCCTCAGTATTCTTCATGCATTGAAAACTTAAAATCAGCATGTGGTCTTGCGTAAATGGCTTTATACCAGTCTTAGAATAAAGTAAATCCAAATTTTTTGTTTTACACTCTGTGTTGTGCATGGCTGGTGATTCAAATCTGGCTAAATTCAAACAAGACAATATGCACAAAGAAAATACAAGCAGAATAGTCCAGAGACATCAGACACTGCTTGTAGTTGCAAATGAAAGTAAAAACACAAAATTCTTCACAAGAGTAATTTTACTACCTATTTCAAAATTCATATTCAATTTCTATCCACCTCCAGCAAATCTCCTTGGCTGCCTTCTAGTTAGTTCATCAGCACAGGACTCAAAGGCTTTCTGATGCAACAACTTCTTCAATTCAATGTTCTTCCTTATTCATTACTTTCAGGGACATGTCACAATTTCAGTTTCTTAACTATTTATATACAGTAACATCAAATATCAGGCAGCAAGGGATTATTGTTCTCCCAAGTATGATACTACAAAAGATGATAGCTTATTTTCTAACCCTCTCGGTAAAACAAAAATCAACAAACATTTTCTTCACAATATAAATACAATGAGAAGCATGTTAATCATAGGAAAATAGCAGATAATTATATCCAAGCAAAGATACTGATACTCTTGTTACTGTAAGGAGGTGACCATTGAAAACTGGTTGTATAGAAGTGAAGTGATAACATGGCAGAGACAATTAAAATATTTATTGGACAAAAACAAAAGATAAAAAAAGCCGAGTGTTTGATCAAAAACTGTATGTATGATGACTAATCTAGGCTAGCTATGATACACAGCTACCAGTTTAGGGGAGATTTAAGTATTTATAACAATATTATGAAACTAACTTTAATGTCATAAAAAACACACTACTTGAATTGGTCCATTATTTACAACTGGAATCATGTGCCACTCCAATTACTCTCCATTGGAATACAATTAGAAGTCTATTATTTTCATATTTGCACTGTATTTCCACTTCTTCTGTTAATCTTTGCTTTTCATTTTATTGATTCCTCAAAAACAGTCTAATCTGTAAAAAAATTGAAAACAAACAGTTATCAATTAAATGCCACAGATGTACACATAAACAGGAACACAATTTTCAATAAAATTAGCTATAAAATGTGACTGGTGCAAGTGAGATTGCATCAAAACAACCACTTTGTTTTCAAACATGTTTCTTAATCTTAGGCACACTCTTAGATAATCAAAAGTTTCTATTGTTCAAGCCAAAACACTACTTTTTTTTGGAAAAGAATGTTTGATTGATTTTGTTGCAGCAAAATAGCCCTGTAACACACATGTAGTCACAATCCAATGGGTTAGGTATGTAGGGTAACATGTCTGCAATTCAATCACTCTTGTCAGTTTGGACAGTATGATAGTCTAATAAACAAAACACTGTATTAAACATTAAAGATTATAATAAAAAACTGGTACAATTTTATCTACAAGCAATATTGAGACTTGCAAACAGTACTATTTCACTGCAGCAGTAATACAATAATTTACTTCCTATGTGACTACTTTATTTGTTGGTTTATATTCTTGACATGATGTTCTGAGAGCAATATCAAAAGCTGATCTTCATTGTTGATTTATCTTCTTCTCCTGATTTTCTAAGATATAATCCTTTCCTTTTACACAGGTGTAGCCCCATGTAGGTACAATAGTAATGTATTCATCTCAATCCAATGCGACCAATATTCACTTTGAACTTGGCCTGGGGGAGCCAAGTTATGGTTTGGTTTACCTGGTTTACTTGACTCAGAATTTTCAACAAAGTGGAACTCTAGGTAATTCCTTCAAGTCAAATTTTCATTTGCCCATCCTCTGATATCCAGGGGTTAGCAAGTCAAGGCAGCACAACTTTTTCCATTATTGGATCAAAACAAATCATCCCTTCAATTATTAATTTTCCCTGGAAGACTATTTTGTATAAAATAAACAAAGGTGCTTTTAAAGAAGGTGCAGTATACCAAGTAAAAAGGCCTGGACTTCCATCAATTGCCAATGCCTTAAATTAAACACCTCACAAATTGTATTTATAATCAGCAGCTTCCCCCAGCATTTAAACAAGGTTGGTAATTAATTTGAGTCTGGCATATAACCAAGAAACCACAAAAGTCTAGGGTTCTGGTGTGAAGTCCCTCAGAGAGTGTTGCATTCCTTTTCATTCTTATCTAATTTTTAACATGACAACTTCCTTCTCAAAAATCCTCTTCATTACTCCAAGTAAATATTAAGAGAATTCAAATATTACGCAGAGGCATTTAAGTTAGAATGGCTAAAAGTTTCTTTCTATGAATGACATCAATGTCCTTTTCCAGAATCCCATTTCATTTGAGCAATTTCACACCTGTCATATTTTTAATTTCAGAAATGAGGTAGCAATAGGAGAAAAGTTACTGGACACATACTCTCTACATCTGAATAAATATAAGCTCAAATCATCAAAATTCGGCCAAGAGGTCAGGGTTGTTAATTTTGAGAATTCTACAATCTCTAACATGTAATGAACAACCTGCTCTTTGGAAGTTAACGTCACATTCTCAGAAAGTAGAACAAAGAGGAGAAACATCAATATCAAAATTAATTATTTCGAGTTGCCAACAGAACAACAAGCACATTTTAATTAAACATGCAAAAAAAATGTCTTCCAAAAACACTTCAATCACAATAAAAGGATAGCAGTGTTGTATACCTCTGAACCCATCAACATGTCCTATTTAAAGCTCATGTCAGGTTAGCACTGAGTTTAAATACAAAATCAATGCATAGATTAGGTTTTTTATATTCTGTAAGCAAATTTATTCTGAGCTAAAGCGTGCGTATTAAGTACATAAAAAAGAGTGAAATATCTCAACACACCCTGTTCTATGAAAATTAACGAATAAGAAAAATTTTCTATCACACAAACAGTAGCAACATTAAAATAACACCGAAGTCAAATCTCTACAGGGCAGTCGCGATGCAACGAAAGCGAAAAATGACGCAGTCATGTTGCTTAGACTGCAAAATAAATTTACTGGCGAACTTTGATTTCCTTAACCCTTGTGAATTAAACGAAAGAGAAAAATAAAAGCAGAACTTACTGTATTCTACAAGAATATCCGCGATTAACTCTGCCCGCCCACTGGAATTCCTGCTGGAGTGCACGTTACTGGTACGCTAATACCTTGATATCCACCTTTGGATTGCATTTGGCATTGAATTGAGCCGAGCTAAAACGAAAAAAAAAGAAGAATTAGATCGCAAGATTGTAGCTGTTCACAGTCAGCACTGACTGTTGGTGAAATAAGCTCACGTTGAAAGAGAACAACTTGTGTCGCCACGAGGAAATTCGTAGTTTTTGTCGAGAGAGGTTAGATATAAGTGCCACAAAATCGAACAACGTTCATTTCGGAGTCAGTTGTTAAACGTAAACAAATAACTTAACAAGAATTAAAGCCCAATTTCTTCGAAAATGAAAGAAGGTTTTAATAAGGAACAGTGTCGCTAATTTTAACTTACATCAGATCCTGAAGCCATGTCTCCGCTGCCGATGTGACCCGTGTGCTTCAAATCAAAATCAAAGATTCGAAGTTAACCACTTTAGATCTGAACTGGCACGTAAAATAAACATCAATCGCCAAAATAGTGCACTTACTTTGAAATCCATAGGTTCTCCAATCATGCTTCTATCTATTCTTCGTCTTTTCTGCAAATAAAGAGAGAAACTTCAGTCTCTGGAACGCAATATTAAATCGATGAAATGATCACTCAAACCACGAAAAAGATGAGCGTATTCGATCTACCGGCTGAGGCTGTTCCGTGGCACAGCATGGAAAGCACAACCACAATTCGCTCATTTTACTCATCAGGTCGATCCTGACCGATGCTGGCCACAACGAAGGGTTTTCTTATCCGAAATTCAGCCGTAAAGTCATCGCGAATACCTCAAAACATACTTGCTCTCCACAGTTCGAGAAACTGGCTCGGTTCCCTTCCCACACTTCCACGAGGGTGCGGTCGCTTGCCCAAGTAGCATCGTGGGTAGCGGAAGTCAAGGGCATAGTTTATTTCCGGTTTGCGTTGTTTTAACTGAGTTTTCCAACTATTGTTTCCTGAAGTTTACCCAAGCGTGCACCGACAAAAGTTACAAAATCTCACAGCTGCATCATGAAACATCCATAGACACAGAGATTCTTATATGGAACAAGTTACCATGGAGAGAGTGCAAAACCTTCTCTTTATTATGTCACTGTTTAAGAATAAGCTAGAATTTTCTTAGGTAATGTATCCTTGCGATACGTTAAAAAAAAAAAAAACAAAAAAAAAAAACAGGATTTCAAAACAAACTTATATGTAAAATGATACGCCATTTTACGGACTTAGCAACGTTGTCATTTTCCGTATTCACAGGAAAAACTACAAAGTAATGGAACACTTTTCAAACGGAAAGCGCAGAAAAGGAAATGCAGGGCGTAAATCGCAAACAGATGTTAATCGTAACTGATGACAAAGCAAGTTCTTCGTAGTCAACCCCAATATGTCCGCAACAAGATGGAAATCTTCGTAAGAGTGATCAGCTTTTACGCACGCTTCTGTCTCAACTGTTAGTCGCCAAGGGGGTCTGACGAAAAGACACCAAAAAATTTGCCCCAGGGCATATTTTTCAATGAACAAAAGCTTTCACGGTTTATTGTAGCATATTCTCTCCCACTCGGATGTTTTAACTCTTTCGAAGTTGTAAATGATTCTTTCGAACCCAGAATAGGTAGGACATTGATACGTGTAAATCCACGTTATCTGGTCTTATCTCACCCAGAATCCAAAATTCGACAAGCGAATTATTTAGAAAACCACAACACTTCGTCGCGCACATTTAATTTAAGTTTTGTTTTGTCCGAGTCGAAATGAGGCGTGAAATAAAGTCTAATTAATAATATAGAACACTAACTGAACAAGAACTTTGAAGAGGGTGAAACATTTTAACAGATTCATGTCATTTCCATATTCGCCATTGTGTGACGGCAAGCAACAAGTTTGACAGGCTTGATTGTTGGAAGGTTCGAAAACACAGCTGAACCTCCCAGAAATATTCCTCGCGTTATACTTAATACCTTGGCAAATACATCGAATGAAAACGGCGTACTATTAAAATCGAAACATTTGAAAAGTAAAATTACTACAAATGACTGTGAATTTACTTAGCATTTAGCACCGTACGCAATAAAGACTTGCCACGCTCTCCTGCGATGGAAATTTTCTTAACGAGGACAATATTTGCCGAAGTATTTAATATCTTACAGTCATAATGTTGCCACCGCGAAAGTAAAACATTCCACCGACACAGTGGCGCTAGATTCTTCGAAGTTGGCCATATATCGATCGAATAGATCTCGGTCCTGTATGCGCTGAGTATTTCTAAAGAGTTGATTTATCGTGTCCTCGTGAAGGTTATAGCACTTAAGGCGAGGTACACAAATCATCACAACCTGGACCAATTTGGCAAAAAGGAATTTAAAATACATTCACTGCTTACCATTTCGGGTGCTCGGGACCGGGCACCGAAACACGAACCAAAACTCATCGCCATGCAGAAATCTTCCCGATTCGTCGTAAACTCACAATAATCCTTCAGGTTGTGCTCACGAAATACTTAGCAAAGCGTTTCGATGAAGTAAAAATCTTGATTAACTTTGGAATGATTTCTTCTGTGTCTGAACCGTGCTAAATATATACAAAAAAACTGCAATCGTTGCGGTAAAAAGCCCTAGCTGGCGATTTGAATGCAACATATGGTGAGATCTATTTACAGCTTGCTACCATGTGAGCGTGCGTCAAAAAGCTCATTAGCATTCCAATAAGCCAATCATTAGAGAAGCATTATAAATAGCCAGACTCAACCTTTCTGTTTTCAGACTTTTAATTCGTTCATCCCGGTTATTTGGCAACCATTTAACCGATTGAGATAGTTCTTGAAGAAATAAAAGCCCATTTAGAAGTTAAAAGAACCCTAAAAAAGCCTATGTTTGGATGGTGGACAGGGAAAATATGTCGGGGCACACGCTGAGGAGAGGCACTACCTAGGGGGTGTGGGAGAGTAAAAATGGAAAGGACAGTTGATCCATGTTACAGTTACCGGTTTTATTCCCTGGAGAATTGGGGTTAGGTAAGGTCAAGCTAAATTATGTGGCAAATTTGAGACCACTCTAATTTAACAGGCTTCAACTAAAATGATTTGGACTGTTTTAGCTATAGCCTTTTTTCTGGATATAATGAAGGAGGTCCTAAAAAAAAATAGGCGATTAATGGGACCTTTTATAGCAGATCACAAATGAGGCTTCTGAAAAAGTCGTTCATTACAAAGGATGCGACGATAGATACGAGAAATCGGAGTAGAAACGTTGATATAAAAATGAAAGTTGCTCTTGGCTATCATTTCCAGTGAAACTCATAACTGAAATAGCCGAGACGCATGTGGACATCACGAGTCAACTAACCCATGTTTCTTACCTTTGCCATTACTTTTAAAATAAAGCTTTGAAAGACAAATCGTCATAGGTCAGTAGTGACAAGCTACATGAACTTTAGCCTGGAAAAAGGGGTCTGAACATTCATCGATCGACAGATCGCTAGATCACCACCCACTGATACTGGAGAGTTTCGAAATCAACGAACTCCCGAAAGGAGCAGTAAAGACTTAGGAAAACACCCGTGAAAACTGAGACCTTGGAAATTTTATTTTTTATTAAGAAACAAGGAAAATGAAAATGAAAGATGGTTTCTACATGCGCTTAAAAGTTAAAAACTCGACAATAAAGAAAAAAATCATTATCATAACGGTTGTTAGCATTAAATAAGAACGAGCTACGGGTAGGGCTCAAAGACTTATTCACTGATACAGAGGTCTTTGCCACGCTGCTTTAATAAGAATACATCTGCTCATTACGACATAAACACGCTTGCTTTACGTTCTATGTCACGTTAGACGATTGGCCAAATTTCAGTGTACACGCTATTAAATTAGTTTGATTGGTTCTTACCTATGACCTACTTGAGGACAGTGTATGGGTAAACAACATAACCATCAACAAACTTTGCTTCTCTATTATAATTATAAAACAGATTCCATGTTGCCATGTGTCTGTTCAGTCAAACATCACAGAAAATCTCAAAATGTGGTTAATTTAAGACAACATTGAGACACTAGGATACAACTTATGACACTTTTTGTCTTTGCCACATTTAGCCCTACGTCTTCCGCTTTGACAAAGGGTTGACGCTCGAAACGTCACCTTTGAAACTCTTTACGGTGGCCAGTTCACATTATAAACTCAGTTGATAAAACCAAAATTGTCTTGTTATACTCCCCCACCGACGCAACACCACAGTTTCGTTAGAAACTTACCCCCTTTATTTATTTGGTACTAAATAAGTCTTAGGAGAGATCAACACGGACGTAATCACAAAATATACGCTTCATCAGTGGCCTCAACGTAATTGAGAGGAATCTTTTTCAGGATTGCATGGTTAAAATAATTCGATCTGTAAGCTTCTCGGAGAAGCCAAGATCTAAGATGGCCTCAGAGATCTGATGTGTCAAGTTCACAAGAATTCGCCTTTTCATCTTTCTTTCTTTTCTTCCACTTCTTCATCTTCGTCAACTTCGTCTTTACCCAAACCCTCGTCTTCATAATTTTGGTCTGAGTCTGGCTCTTGAAGAAACGAGTTGTAGAGGCATACTGCCAACAATTTAAGCACTGGTGTGATCATCAGACCAAAGAGGATTCCCGCAATGAAAATCATGGCAGCTGCATTTTTCCTCAGCATTATAATGTGCTGGTGATGAAATAAAAAATATATTAAACATCTGATTTGCATGAAAATTACAGGATGATGTGTATAATTCCAATGATAATAATTCTAATAAATTTTTTATTCCTCAAAGGCAATGACTCTGAACTTACATTTGCAGATATTTTCTTAAATTTTTTCTTTTTTCAATGATAAATCCAGACGTCTGAGTGTCTAGCTGAGATCACTAAGTCCTTTCAAGGTTTGTTATTCCCTTTTACTCCCAGGATCTCAATAGGTAGGAGAATTTGGTATTGGATCGACCTAGAATCCCCTGGCTTTCATTTTTCTTTATTCTCATTACTTGTCTGCTTGATATTAGATTGATATTGTAAGGAGAAATTCTGTCTTGGTTACTCACTCATGGGAGTTGAAGGGTTATCAGTGGTAGTGAATGATGTACCAGTTGACAACCTGGAAGAAATCATCACCAGAGAAAAGTGATGACTGACAATTAGATCACTTGATCAACAATGGGTGATGGCTTGACTCTGATGATGATAATCATTCCTCAGCATTTCAAAACATCATTCACTACTACCAAAAAAAGGACAAGTTCCTTTAAAAGCCAACCCTTATCTGGATGATCAGACCACATGATTACCAGTTACTACTTATCTTTATTAGCTTAATCAAGTTTCTTTAAGGCCAACCCTTATCTGGATGATCAGACCACATGATTATCAGTTACTCCTTATCTTCACTAGCTATATTCTGCTTTAAATCTTCAACCAATCACTCTTAAAAAACGAGTCTTATTGTTTCATTTTCAATATTTTTTTAGCTTTTTAGCTTCCTCATTGAGATCAAATTGCTTGTGATTCATTACATAAATTTCCTTAAAAGAGTTTTATTTCATCTTGAATTCAAGTGTAGCTGATGTGAACTGGTACGCTTTGGAGTAAAAAAAAAAATGCTGAATAAAAGAAATAATTAAGAATAAAGAAGTAAAGATGTTGACAATATTGTAAACTTACCCTTACATCATCCATGATTTCTTCAAGGAAAACATCACTGAATGATAAAAATCAAAATGTTAAAGACAAAAGGTTACTAGTCAAAGGGGTAAATGATGTTAACAATTGTCCTTGAAAGACGTCTTGCTGGTCTTTAGGATCTCCTCTCCTCCTTAACATTGCTATGCTATTGAGGATAATCATTTATTCTTCAAGACTGCAAACATTTTAATTTTGGAAAACACACTTTGCTGGCTCTCACATCTTTGGCTTCATATCTTTTACAGGAGTGGAACCTTGCTGTGCTGCTTTGAAATTACAGATTCTGCCTCCACAAAATTTCAGCTTTATTTCAAGGAAACTTAACACATCAACTGACTTAAGTCCTGACCAGTCTCAATAAAAAAGTCAATCATGTAAAATTGAATAACCTTTCAATTGTTAAATATAAAGGGGTTAGGTTTCTAAAGAAATTAAGGTGCTGTGTTGGTGGGGAGTTGTTAATAAATAACAGACATTGCAAAAAGTTACTAATTAAAGGTTTCAAGCATTAGCTCTTTATCAGAATGAATAGATAGAAATAATTAGTAGACAAGAGTAAAATGTTCTTACAATTTTCCTACTGGAGGTGGTACTGGTGTAACTGCTGCCAGCTGATAACCTTCTTCAATAAACCTCACAAAAGACTCTGCATCAAGATTCTCTGATGAGTAATGATATTGTTTGCCCTGTTTAAGGCTGAGAAAATTTAAAGCATGGTAAGAGATGTTAACATTTTAAAGTTACAGCTGCTGTAAAATTCTCCACAAGTGTGAATACATAGTTTAAATTGCATTTCCGGGTCCAGTTGTTAAAAGTGTGGATACTGTAACACTTAATCCAACGGATAACTCACTATTAAGCAGAGAAGAGTTAACAAAAATTTGTTATGCTCTATCTGGTGGATAGTGCTATCTACCCTTCAAATAACCAGTACCATGTCTGAATGATTTCAAGTTGTTTCAATTTCTACTTTCCTCTGTTCCAGATATAATTTTATCATCATCATGAAAAACATCTTTAATTAAGGAAAATTCTCATCATTAAAACTAGTGTAAAACCATTTGAGATTTAAATTCAAATCAACCTTCAGTAAAAACTTCTTTAATTATCGATATCTCATGAATATGAAAAAATTGCAGTGGTTCTTTACTCAAGACAGTTGTACATGACTGTATAGGGGAATCCTTGTTTACATTATTTGCCTCATTAGCATAAGCAATTCAGTTTCTGATGGAGCTAAAAATATATCAGTTCTGAATATCAAAAGGTCAAAGTACAATTAACTCGGAAAATGAATACGAGCCTGATGCATTGAATACTTTTTGTGCAACATGGGTTTAAAAACTCAAAATTTTATATAGAATGTATGAGCTCATTAGCGCTTTTGCCACCCAGAAATTTTGCAGTTTTTGATGGACCATTTCTCCTTGAATATTACACCCAAAGAGCTTAAAATTTCACCATGTACCAAGGTTTTTTAGCTCTTTAGCTGCCTGAAGTCAATTTGTATCTAACATGCTTCCTTCTTTACGCAAAGCCGTATGCAAATGAGCAAAAATGTAAAGAATGACGTCAGCATGAACCCGCCTATAGCTGTGCATTGTGATTGCATGAATGCTAATCTATTTACTGGTGTGTTTTATGTTTAAAAAGCCAAGCCCTTTTGTAAATAAAAAAAAACAAAAAACAAAAGAATACAAGAATCACTGTTTATCATAACTGTTTTCAAAACTCATTTGAAAGAACTTACAGAATAACAGTTGGCCATTTGTGAACATCAAATCGTCTAATTGTCACTGAAAATTTAAAAAATGTTTAAGGTTGGACATGAGCTGTGTCCAATGATGCAAAGGTAAATAATTCACTGAGCAATTGTGGATTCCAATCTGTCAAAAAACAGAGTTAATGGTTGCTAATAATAATGGTTGATAATAATGGTTGCTATCTAGCCTAATGGCTAAATAAAAAAGTACTGATACAGGGATACTCCAACTGGATGGGTTATTCAAATGACTGACTGTTTCCTTAATTGACTATCTGTCTCAATGACTTGCTGACTAACAGGTTGCCTAAACAGTTGATTTTCTAACAGCTGGCTGACTGACTAACAGATTGCCTGGTTAGGTGACTGACTGACTGGCTTTCAGACTGACTGGCTTTTAGATTAGACTGACTAATTACCTAACAGATTGCCTGGTTAGGTGACTGACTGACTGGCTTTCAGACTGACTGGCTTTTAGATTAGACTGGCTTTTAGATTAGACTGACTAATTACCTAACAAACCTACCTATGATGGCCATTAACATCATGCAAAGTTCATAAAGTAATTATTACCACTTGTAAATTAGAAATGGTGATCCATGCATGAGATGTCAACTTACATTTACTCCTGGGTGGTAGCACTCTAGCAAAATTCAACTTGTGGCCCAACCTGAAAAGAGCAGTAGAAAATGGCTATATATATATATTGTGGCAGGAAAAAGACAAGTAAACTACAAGTTCATCCCTACAAGCCTGTTTCGTGGTCGCCCACTCATCAGGGGATTTAATGAGAATAAACTTTACAATTGCTTATATACAATATAATTTGCATGATCTAACTAGTCTAATTTATGCAGCGCGAAATTGACAGTTTAGTTGTTGCTTAGGAGGGCTTTGCTTCTGTGGCGGCATGAAGATGTTTTGTTTTGAAGTCATACAGAAACCACACCGCATCATTCTGCCACGCTAAACACAGAAACTCTACCGAACTCAACAAGCACATCTGGACCCTCAAAGACAACAACATCGATCACTTTACTTCCTGGCGCATTCTCTCATCGCACTCACCGTATAACAGCTCAACTAAAAGATGTAACCTCTGCCTCTAAGAAAAATTCCTAATCATCTGCCGGCCCGAACTATCAACACTAAACAAACGTAATGAACTCGTGTCTTCATGCCGCCACAGAAGCAAAGCCCTCCTAAGCAACAACTAAACTGTCAATTTCGTGCTGCATAAATTAGACTAGTTAGATCATGCAAATTATATTGTATATAAGCAATGGTAAAGTTTATTCTCATTAAATCCCCTGATGAGTGGGTGACCACGAAACAGGCTTGTAGGGATGAACTTGTAGTTTACTTGTCTTTTTCCTCCCACAATATATACTTCGCTCTACTTCTATGTATTGAGCACTGTTCTATGAAAATGAAGTCATATATATAACTAACTGCAGACAGTACTGTTTCGGCCTTCTGGGCCTCATCAGTGCAGTGCTAATGCTAGGATGGGGGAGAACCGAGACGGTCACCCCAAACGACCCAACCTTTGTGGTATCGTCTAAGCCATGCCAGAGTGCTCAAACTAGAGTAAACCAGCGAGCATGCGCAATTGCAACGGCAATGACTCATCCTAGATAGAGTGCTCAATTTGGACATGAAAGCAAAGCTTTGTATGCCAAAGAGCTATATATATATATATATATATATATATATCACAACTTTTTGGAAAGACACCCAGCTACATGATTGACAGATTAAACAGATTATAAACGCATTGATGCATTGGAGTGATGGTTGGTTTGCAGATTGGACCCTGAAAAAATGGGCAAAAGAAAAATTGAAAAAAATAAATAAATAAATAAAATTGGGGAAAGGATTTCAGGCCATGGACTGGGCTACCATTTATAGAAAGTAATACTCCTTGCAAATTCATTTGAGAACAAAATCATCTACGGTAATTATGGCCCCAATAGGCCCATAAAAGTTAACAGAAAGATCTTGAAGCCCAAATAAACTCTAAGAGGGCTACAGGGTTATCGGCGAAAGCCTCATTCCTTCATAACATCTAGAGGACATACTGTTCTTGACTTTTCTCTATTGCCTCATCTGCTTTCTTGCATTCTGCACACTCTGGATCACGTTCAGTGAAAGAACTGCACAAAACGGATTTAAAGATGAAAAGGACAAAATAATTCAGTCTTTTTAAAACTATTATCGAAAGCCATTGCAAAAAAAAAGCAAATCCTCATGAACAGACAAAGAGAAAATAAAAACTTACAACACTATCAACCAGTCTCCAGTCGTTGATCCCGTTGAGGCTTGAGTCAAGTGCTCAAAAGAATTATCATCGAGGATTTTAACAGTGCTATCACTCCAGGAAACTTGACAAATTACAAGCTGAAGTAATGTACAAAGTCTGATGAAGCACACAACGTCCGCCATGTTCAAAAAAGTGTAACGGGATTTGACCGGGTGTGCTGGAGAGAGTATTTCCATATAAGGATATCATGACCATACATAAAATACTGCTTTAAAATGGCGGCCAAAGTGTTTGAACAGAGTGAGACTGTATGAATGGGAAACCCTCTACAAACTGGTGGAATATATATGTTTAAGATGCCACTTATTATCATGTGTGGGTTTCCTTGTTCTGGGAAGTCAAAAAGAGCGCACGAATTGAAGAATTACTTGGAAAACAGGGGGAAAACTGTTCATTTAGCGGGCGACGATAATAACTCGTTGGACAGAAATGGAGTGTATTCTGGTATAAAGTTCAATTTATACAGTACTTAAAAGCTTAATTAAATATCAAATCGCGGTGTAGATGAAGATAAAAATCCAAAAATTAAGTCGTTACACAATCTGCAAATTAATTTCCTTTCAATTGGTTTTTCAATGTCAACTTGTGTTTCAGCCTCAGTTAATGAGAAGGAAGCAAGAGGCCTTTTAAAGTCAGCAGTGGAGAGGTAGCCATATATATATAATAGTAACATATTTTACTTGGCTGATAATAAGTAAGTTATTTTTAGGAACGTACATGTACCGTAATGATTCGATTTAGCGCCCTCTTTCCAGTAAGGGGTGTTACGAAAACTAGGACCCTCGAAAACTAATTAAGACCTAAGACCTGTCTTAATTTTTGAGATTACGAAAACTAAGATCCTCCAAAATCAAATCCGTCAAAATATAAAGTTAAATTGTAACCAAAACAGGTCTAATCCAAAGCTGTGCTCTAAGGAAAATTGAATGGAGCTCAGTACTCTTAAACTGTGAAGTCCAGGGTGCCCAGCATGGGCTTTTTACGAAAAAACTTAAATTCCTGAGGTTGCCCAAGAGTAAAAGTAAGGCTCCAGGGGCTACCGGGCACTGCTAGACCACAGTCTTGTAATCTGTCAAATTATTTCCTTTCCAATCCTTTCCACTGTGTTTTAGGTCAAATTAAATGGTAAATTTAGGGGTCTTAGTTTTTGTAATTTTGAAAACTAAGACCCCTCTTAGTTTTTGTAATTACAAAAACTAAAACCCCCACCAAACCATTCAGTAAAATTTCTACAAAGTCAAATTACAACTGTTCAAAGACTATAATCTGTAAAACAACCAAAAACTACTATCATCCGCATGTTAGACAATCCGCTACTTCTAACAATTTGCAGACATATATTATCAGCATTGTGGCTTTATAAAGAAGATGAAAGCCATACACTACCTACATATAATTGTACACTGAAAATGTGCCTTACCCCAATTGGTCTTTAATTTTGTTGTTTATCCTTTAAATTATACAATTTGCTTTCTATTGGAGATGGATGTTTTACTCTCAGACTGTGTCTCTATGATCAAGATTGGGTTACTGAATAATGTGTGCACACATGCCAGGTTTTGGTGCGGAAACTCAGATCTTGAGTTGTTCGCAGGCCTGATCATCAAGTATAATAGTAGTTTTTGGTTGTTTTACAGATTATAGTCTTTGAATGGTCATAATTTTACTTTGTAGAAATTTTACAGAATGGTTCGGTGGGGGTCTTAGTTTTCGAAATTAAGAATACTAAGACCCCTAAATTTACCGTTAAATTTGACTTAAAACACAATTTGGAATGGATCAGACAGGAGATAATTTGACAGATTAGATTTATTTTGGTTACAATTTGACTTTATATTTTGATGGATTCGATTTTAGGGGTCTTAGTTTTGGTAATCTCGAAGACTAATATGGGTCTTAGGTCTTAGGTCTTAGTTTTTGTAACACCCTTCCAATAAGTGCTCCCTCTTTAGCTCTAAAAGGGGCCCCCTCAATTTTTTTTGTCATTAATTGCCCCTAGTGAGTAAGCACCCTTGTACCAATTAGAACCCCTATTCCAATAAATGCACCTCTTCTGTTTCAGTAATAGCACTGTTAGAGTACTTGTACACTGAGATCAACCATGGTCCATCTTTCTTTAATTGCTTACTTAAAGCCTCATGGTTTAAAAGTATATCACCATGAGTGCACAGTTCCTTCAAGCGAAAACTCACATCTCAAAATGTTCGATGACTGCTTGGCTTGTTATTCTAGCCAAATTGAATCATTGTTGTACTTTGAATTAGAGGTACCAGCGAGAGTTCTGTAAGTGGAAGTGCTCTATCCATTGAGCTAACCGCCTCCCGGTTAGCTCAATTAATGGATAGAATGCTGGACTGTTGTGCAGGAGGTCGAGGGTTTGAGCCCTGGCCGGACCAACACTCAGGGTCTTAAAATAATTGCGAAGAATTTGCTACCTTTCTATAACATCAAGAAATGGTTAGATATTCTAGTCTTCTCAGATAGGGACGAATAAATGGAGGTCCCATCTCCTGCAGGGTTGGGGTAGCAGGCGTTAATATCCCACGCACGAGATTACTGTGTGGTGGATGTCCTCCCTTGGGGTGGGATGGGTGGGTTTACTGGGCCCACTGTAATTGGAGCAAGCTGTTGCGGTGTCCCTGCCGGTCGGTGAAGCTAATAAAATAAAATGTATAATGATCTAAAACAATGGTAACAGCTGCTACAACCTATTTTTCCTGAAAGTAACTTGATACAGTTCTTGGCTCTGATTCGGGTATGTGTTTGTTTTTTCTCACAAGGCTCATTTCAAGAGATGACATTGTTATATTGGACTCCCTAAACTACATAAAAGGTTATTGAAAATAGTTGTTCTGAATGAAACTTCAATTGATATTTCATATTTGATAAATTTACCCAAACTCTAGTATAGTTATAAGGAAACTGTTACTTCTAAGATTGTAGCTTGGATGTAAATCAAAAAATAATCCTGAGAAAATCATGAAAAATCATGCTAAGAATTGACTGCAGAGGCATACATGTAGGCTTAGAAAGGGACATTTGTCCAGTTTTTTTTTTTTTTACTTGAGGCATAGTGTCTTTTTTTGTTTTGTCTTTTTTTTATTTATTTTTTTAATAGATTCAAGGACTCTTACTGATTATTCACAGGGTTTTTTATTTTTCCTTTATTTTAGATTTATTACCACTTAGTCCAGTCATAAAACTGTGATTAATGAATTAATATTTAATACATTAATCAATAAAAAGTAGATCTGGACATAACTATCCCGGATCTAGACATTAATCTATCCCAGTGAAATGACCATGTTTCTGCTTTTGGTTATTTTAAGGTTATAGGTATGAGTTGTACTGTGTTGCAAAGGCCCACAAAACCACACACTGCATAGTAAGTACAGGTGATTCCTCCTTGCTTGAAAATAAAATACAATTATAATCATACTCATTTGTCACATGAGTCTTGATTTAATATTTTTAAATTCAGTTAATGCACAAGGCATTGTGACAAAACAGTGGGGAATAAATATTCCCAACTGATTAGGTTTTTGCAACTACTCTTAGAACTCTGAGATACTAATCAGATATTTTTATTAAATTTAATTTCAAGGTGCACTGTGACACCTCTAAGGAAATCTGCTCAGGTTGGAATAAAACAAGAGAAAAAAGATATAATGATGAAATGTGAGTACTTCTGGCTCACTTAACTGATGAAACAAATACTGAATATTTTTTTATTTATTCACATTGTAGTAGATTGCACAGATGTATGTTGTTTGCATATATCACACAGCTGTTTTTCATGTGGGTTATATTGTGTTGTGACTGAACAGAATCTCAGGACAATGTTCAGTTACCAAAATGGTACAATTTTGCTCTGCTTTTGGCAAGAATTGATGTAACATATGTATGCTTCAGTTTTTTTGTGAATCTCTAATTGTGATTTATGACTTGCAAATCAAAATGTTTGGCATTCTACTCTCTACAAAGTGGTAAAATACACTTGTATTGCCAATGTAACTCAGTGAGACCACTCAAAAATGCAGTTTGTTGTTTAAGATTGCACAACTTTAAAATGGCAATGATTGCCTTTAACTTTTCCTCATCAATACTTCCTCACAATCCAAGTTTGAGTATTTGTGCTGCATCTTGTTTGAATCAGATTAGATGCTTTAATAATGAGGTTTGAGCCACCTGAGTCCAGGAACAGATGGGACTCTCCATTATTTGTCATCCAGGTATGTATGTAGTACATGCAAAGAACCAGGTTTTTCTCCCCCTTTCCCCCTCCCCCCTCCCCCTTCCCCCTTTCCTCTTCCCCCTTCCCCCTTTCCTCTTCCCCCTTCCCCCTCAATTTGTCACTTGTCCCAAATCTTCCACCTGTCCAATATGGCAACCGAATATTTGCTGCCCCGCATTGTACACTTGAAACACAAACAATAGCCTGCAAGCAGGCTGTTGTGGTTCTTTTTGTTTCTATGCTGAGCAGAGGCCAAAAGAAATGATATTTGCCTCTTTTTTCCTGGAAAATGCAAAATAGTATCTGTTATGCAAGTTAAGAATTTGCATAAAACTAACTTACACAAGGAATAGGTTTCCTTAGTTTTTTAAAATTTTCTTCTTCAGTTCTTTATTTGTTTATTTGGTTATTTGTTAATGTAATTTTCAGGGCAGGAATTGCAGAGGAACCTTCTATGAAATAATTATACCCTTTCTTCTTATGGTTGTTATAACTTTTCTATTTTAAATTAGTTGCCTATTTACTTCAGGTTGATGACGACCTTCCATTTGACTCTATATATGATGCATTAGTCAACAGAGTACCACCGCCGCCAAACCAGGCAACACAACCGGTAAGGAATTAGGAATTTGAATTGACCTAAACCATCAGAATCACTGAATTTTGATTGGCACTTAAGACTGTTCACCCCTCCCTCGCTAGCCTGCATAGCAGGTGAATTTTTTGGAAAGTGAGTGGTAATCATTCCAATTGAGTGCTGAAACCAGCCATGCTGGATCGGTAAGGGTGAAGAAATCTTTAAGCAGGCAAAACAAGTACACTAGGGGGGTAGTAGAGAGAATGACAAGCTAGTAAATGGGGTCGGGTTGGGGATTGGGAAAGAAAATTTTGTTTCTTCCCAAGCCCTTCCCCATCTCTGGCTAATCCATTTCATGCGTTGCTTGGTGACAATCGCATATGGCTTGGTAACAATCGCATATGGTAACAATCGCATATGTGCTTGGTAACAATCGCATATGGCTGATATGGTAGCCACAATACTTTTTCAGAGTGTTTAGCATTTACAGCTGTTCTTTCAATGCCTTTCTTCGTCAGTAACATTCAATTGAGCATTTTTCGATCCGTGACGTTTGCCTCAGTCTGTGGCTTGACTAGTTTAGCATTTAAATACAGTTTATCGTGTTTTGGTGCTTGCGCAAATTTCACTTTTAATTACAAGCTTTAAGAAGTTTTGATTCTTACCTATTAACGAGCTCAATTTGTTTTGTTTTCAAGCAACCTTTGTCAGCGACAAACTTCCTGTACGAACTTGACAAAATAACGCAAGAAATAGTTACTGTAAGTAACATATTGTGCGCTCTTTATCTCATTATTACATTGGCTTTGTTAGTGTTGACTGTTGTTGTTAAAATCGTTAAAGAGATGCATGATAACTTCATTTATTAGTAAATAATGGTATCGTTCATCGAAACAAAGGAGAAAAAAAGCTAGATGGTATTCGTTGGTAGTTTCTTGTTATCAGAATGACAGTTTTTAAAAGGCCTCGGCAATTCTTCAAAATGACAGAATACATTTTTATTTGTAACTTTTGTTTCACAATCCTGATTTTCTTTCAGGCCTTGATAAATTCCCAACGGACGTTTGTACCTGGCGATCACGTCACGGTCCCGGGAACATCAGAGAAAATATCCTTTTATAAAACAAACCAAATTTATTTCCGCATAAGAAAAAGGAAAGTAGGCAGTTTTGAGGTACTCTGGTTCCCTCACGTAAAGAGCACTTACAGTTTGCGTGTGAAAAGTCCATTCATATCAGAAGTGACCGCTTAGTGATCACGAGTCAAGTGATAACAATATAGTTTTCTCATTTTCAAATGATGTGTATATTTCCTTGACAGTTTTGTCTCCACGTTATTCTGAATAGGACTGCCAACATGGCAGAATTAAGAAAAATACGTCGACAGTTTATTACTTATACGAAAATGCATCCTGTCGAAGATACGAAGAAAATTGCCAATATGTTTGTACAGTATCTTAATAGTAGCTTACAATAAAATGTCTTCTTTTCTACCAGCCCGATATTCTTCTTGTTATTGTCCCTCTTTTGATCGTAGACTTTTACAAATCGTAGGCTAGCTGCTTTACTGATTTTGGCAGGCACTAGTGGAAAAGAAAGAATCGGAGTTTCCTGAATTCAAGCAAGATTTACGGAGCAGTATAGAGCTTTTTATTTGTCATCATTGTAAGGGGGCACCAAAGATATTCAACAACACGTCCATCAGCCCAGAAGTGTCGTAAGCACATGCATTTCAAAAACAGGTTTTGTTTGCCTTGATCGATTGTATTGTAGTTTTTGTATTCAAGGATGCTTAATATTTTGCATTTCGTTTACAATAGAGTAAAAACATCGGATCACTCCCATTCGTGTCGGAGAGGCAATAAAGTGAAAAGGCAGAGAAAAAAAAAACTCTTTTTCTTTGTTGTTTTATGTACGTAAGGTCGTGCTTTGAATAATTTTAGTACGCGTACGTCAAATTCAAAACTTCGATCTGTATTCTTTTGACCGAGTTGCCAGTAAATATTTACAGTTGGTCTGAGTTCATAAAATCGGTCCAAGAATGTTAAGAGGAAGTCACCAAGCTATACAAACAAGGAAAATAAACCGTCGTGGTTTTGGCCGAAACAGAATTAGACTAATTAAGTTACATTTTATATCTTAGTTCAAGACTGATAGTTGAGACTTTCGAACTGGCACTTTGGGGACGAGACATTTATCGATAAATCTCAGAAAGGAAGATAAATTGGATGCATAGTTAAAATGAACAAACAGAGCATCAAATTAGGCCATGGATATTTGACAACTAACATGAAAAAACGGCGAAATTTAACACAAAGGGCTGAAACTAGCATATTCTTCCTATTCGAAGCAAAGCCATTGTAATTTCGGATGATATTGAGTGAAGAGACAAAGCCATCGCTTCAAATCAGTTTGGCATGAAATTAACTTGGGTTCTCGTTGTTTTGGCGCTCGTATCTTTGCTTGATCCACATGGCTCCGAAGCTAGACGAGCTAAAAAGGGAGGAGCGTTTATGATAAAACAAATCTCTAATAAGCTGAAAACAGTTTGCCCCAACCAGAAGAAGAATTTCAAACAAGTTTTGTCGATTGTAAGTTCCGTCGACTTAACTCTTCGCTTCACCCATAGCAGAATTGGCGCACTTGAAGTGGCAACAAAACAACTGGGAAAAGGTAGGATAATTTTTGGAAAACTTATCGAAAGAAATGTATCTTTAAATTTGAACGTCTTCTGAGGAAATAGTGGTGCCATGTGATTGGAGGTTCTGCTTCGAGTGATCATCACCTAATGTTCTGAATTTTGAAATCTTTCAATTTTTATCAGCGAACACAAAGATATTACGGCGCTTGGACAGATTAGACCGTAAACTGACTACCATTACAAAGATGATGCGAAAGGCCATGAGGGAAGGTGAGTCAGTTTCTGCCTCTATGCAAAAATTTATTTAAGAGCATGATTCACACTCTAGCGGCCTGTGAAATATTCATTTTAATGGTGTAAGATCTAGATCGTGCAAGGAGTCGTCAGAGAACTTCCTTCAGTGGCGGGAATTCCATCGTTTTACGCTCTTCATTCCCGTTACAAACTAATATTGTGAAACAGCTTCTCAGAGAGAGAATTAAAAAAAATATTTGTTTCTCTTCCTCTTTTGATAGCAATGAATTAGCTTCGAGAAACAGCGAAAGACAGAAATCAGTTGATCATTCTATATTGAAGAAGTGAAGAAAGAGAGATAAACAACGATATAACACAAATTTAGTGTCAATCGTCGTAAGTTTAAGAAACACGGTTGGGTCGATTTTTAGAGACCTTGCGTTGATGTTTGAAGTTATTATTATATATATTTTTTTTAACTTTAGACAAGCCAAGATCAGTCACGATCTGCGAACACAAGAAAACCACCGTAACTTGCAAGAAAGGGAAAACGATGAATATCGTGCATGCGAATTATGGTCGGCTCAACAAAAATACGTGCGGGAAGTCTTCAGTGACCAATTGTCGTGCTGCCACGTCACTTGGCATTGTGCAGAAAACGTGCAAAGGGAAAGTTAGTTGTGCACTGCATGCTAGTAACAGCGTGTTTGGTGATCCATGCAGAGGAGTCAAAAAATATCTTATTGTGAAGTACAAGTGTGAATGAGCAGTAGGTCAGTTAGTACGCGAAATATTTCCCGAAATTGTTATTTCTTCGATTAAATTCATTCAGAAAACTTGATTAGGTTGAGGTGGCTGGTACCAGTTTTCATCTTTTTGATGGTTTGTAACTTTGAAAGAATACAACAAAAAGACTGACCAAGGCCAGTTGAACACTTTTACGGGGTTAAATTATATAATCATTGGTTCTCCAAAGATAGGTGTCATTTCGTTATTGGCAGTTTCCATGGCAACGCTTTCATTGGCTTATTCAGACGCATTTTTTAGCTTGTGTCTTAAATAATTCGAAAAGTAACCCGGTGACCCCCGTGTTTTTTTTTTCAGTGATTGCTTTTGGCACTTGAAAAAGGAAAATGCACAGATTTTTAAAAAATTCTACGGAGCGGAATTTCAGAAAATCTAGAAAAAAGGCAATTTTCACACATCGCAAATTTCCTTCTGTAAAATTTTCTATTTTTTTTTTCTGATGATTCCTTTCGACGTTATTATCATATTGAAACAATAAAAAGAAGGGGTCACCGGACTTGGTTTCATGCAATAGCTTTCGTGAGTTTAGCAATTTCCACGTGCGTTCTCGCCCATTTAAAAATCTGTATTCTATAAGATCGACATTTGCTTATGATCTGTTATAGCGACCGCTGACAATTGCGTGTGCTCGCCCGAGCGTCTACGATCTGGCCCCGGTTGATCGAAGGATGGATAACGCTTTACAATGGATAAATCTCTATCCGGTGGATAGCGCAGTACGTTTTGGTAACACTTGTCCGCTAGGTAGTGATTTATCCGTTGGATAGTGTTATCCACTTTTTGAACAACCGGGCCCTGATGTTTACAGCCGTAAATTCGCGTTTACTGCTAAGAAAATCATTAACAGCTGGCAAAGACAGCCTCCCGGGCTCATCTTAAAAATCCTACACGCGACTTCTGGCTAAATCATATTATTTTCCTTGAAGTTTCAAAGTCTTCTTTCACTTCAGGTAGATTATCCTTCACTTAAGTTCTTCTTTTTTCGCCGTCGCAAGATTTCAAATCGGTTGAATATTTCTTTTAGATATGAAGCGAAGCAACCTTTGCTTCTCCGAAAATTGTCTTCTTTATCTTAGTTTCAATCTCCTACATTCTCAGTGGCCGCTCAAGACCTCAAATGCACGCTCTGAGGTAATCTTCTCACAAAAGTATAAAAAAATCCACGCGCCGCCATCTTTGTTTTGAATTTTCATCTTTTGATCTCGCGCTTCTTTCGCACGTTTCTCTCGCGCGTCACGCAAGGGTGACCTGTTCCCAGCGCGAGGAAACCGGTACCAACCACCAAAGGAAGATCAATGTGCAAAACATGTCATCAATCGTGGCGTGATAGCGTGACTTCAATGTAGTGTGACTTTGATTCCAAGGCATCATGGACCGGTTTGGCGTTGGTGTCACGCACAAGCAATAGCCTCCGGTATCAGTGAACCTTTTTAATCTGAACTAAATTTTGTTCCTGTTCTTTTATTTTGCAGGTTCACCAGGCTTTCTCAGCCTTGCAGTTTACGCAGGGGAAACTGAATGTGTTGTAATTATACCTTGCTTGATGCTGAGATAAATAAAACGAATTTTATCCGAAATAAGTCTCAATATAATTAATTATAATCTTCGGGGTTTACACATTGTTTCACTGGCAATCGATAATCCCAAAGAGAGAGAGCACCATGATATTAGACATACAAGCTTCTTTCATTTTCTTCCGCGCAACATTGGTTACAGAATTACATTATGATGCGCGCCAACATTTTTACCGAGTTTCCTCTCGGTGTTTCAAAAGGAAGTTTTATAAAGCAAAATCCACATTAGAATAAATATTTAGCAACCAAGGTATCGGTTAAACAAAGTATTCCGAATTCACTTTGTTGGAAATAAGATAAAAGAATTGCAAGGCAAACCATATTTCCTCATCTCCTTACCCGAAAGGCGCTGCATGAAAACAGCTCTCTAACCTTGGAAAACTTCCTAATTCTCTATCTTTAGACTTTTGCGGTCAGTTCTTTCGAAGCTACTTCAGTGCTGTTTCCGGCCTGCATAAATGGACTGTTTGGCATGCGAACGTATCATGTTCAGATAACAAATCTGTAAAAACTCAGGCTTTCAATAATCACGACTTCAACTTGATCTTCAGTAATAATGCAGAGAGAGAGTGAGAGATTTTTTATTACCTTTTTCAACACACAAGTATGCATGTGCTGGGATTAAAATCAAATTCTGCCCGGTATTGTACAACCAGTAAGTTCTGACACCTGTCAGAAGGGGTCAAAAGCGGCAATCTGTTGGGTCTCATATTTCGAAAGTGGTTGATAGTAGCAACTGATTTTAGGCGTGAAACACGTATACATAGTCTATATAGAGTTCCGTAATCAGTTCTCACAGAATTTACAAAGTCACTGTACAGTAACAAGTCCCACGTTGAAGAAATGGCCGCTGTATTGTTCAGGATTGCTTTAATATCGCTTATTCCCGGAGGTATTTCAGATTTTAGTTTTTAATTTACTTACATTCATGATTTGTTCCCTAAAAGCCAAACCTAAGCGGGGTCGCGCCTTCACTCAGGTTTACTTTCCTTTTGATTAAAAGAGATTAAATTGATTTACGTCTGAGAGACTATCTCTTAATTCATCTCCTTGAATTTTTTCAGTAACATTTTGCGACATTCTAGGCCTATCACCGAGGAATCGCATCCTGTATCAAGGTGCTAGGATTCGAAAGCTGCTTGATTTCCGTGCCAGATTGAAGTTTCAGTAGCTCTGTTGTATTTAGGAACAGCTCTTCGGTAAACCAATGATTTGACGGTATTTGTTGCAAAAATTCTCGACCACTGAGGTTTATTTGTTTAGTTTCAATTTCCATTTAGTATTTGTTCCTGTGTATGAGTGATCATTTACATATACTGAAAGAACTGTCCTCAAAACATTTCACGCACGAACTAGACTGCGGCTTCAAGCATGTTTTCATTTGATTCACACTATTTCCTTTGGTTTTAATGGGCTGAATCGTTCAAGGTGTCGTGTTTTGAACGCTTCGATCTCAAAAGTGGTTCGTTACCTTCTGGTGTGAATCACGTGATAATCAGATATGTCACGCAAATTCCTACACGTGGACAAGGATGTCCGTACTTTACTGATTGTTGAAGTAGATGGGCACACTTAGAACTTCTGTAGGATGCGTTAATTTTTTTTCCCCGGGGTAGGAAAGAACTCTCCGATCCTCCCCAGGCGAGAAATAATGACTGGTTCCTTACTCGTTTGGTAGAGATTTCCACAAAATCTTTTGGAATTCTAATTTAAGCAAGAAAGTCTTTCTTGTAGCGAAGGGTAATAGTTATTTTGATTATTTACTTTTGTGTAGCTCTCTGCCTCCGTTGCTGGGGCTGTTACTCAAATTTATCGTGGGAAGATTGCGAAAGCCAGCTGATGTCGAGGGAATGCGACCAAGAGGTCTGTCAGATAGAAGTCCTTACGGTAAAAAAACCTGGAGAAGTAACTGAAACTCACTACTTTAAAACGTGTGGACTACAGAGCCACTGTGATGGATCAGAGTGCAACGATCATGTCGGAAATGAAACCTACATATGTAAATTCCATTGCTGTTGCTACGACAACTGTAACACCGGCATTCTGTGAGTTTGATGCCGGTCTTTTTTCGTCATCGCGGTCGTTGAGTGTTGCACTCTGCTTTAATTTGAAACTGATGACGCAACTTACTGACAAATAACTCTTGCCTACTTTTTGTATACCTGTCATTGTTGTATTATTCAGAGGAGTTTATCAGGGTCCGAAAAGGCTAATTTTTAGTTGTTGCTGTTGTTCTTATAATCTGCCGTGCTTCCTGCCCAAATGACATAGTTGTCTAAGCGAGGAAAAACATTTCCTTTCAAGCGATATATTAATTAAAGTACCTCCTGCTCGAAAGACATTTTAAACATTCTGAAAAATCCATTTGTATGTTTCCCTTCTGCTTTCTGGGATGATTGGGACCCTCGAGAGGCTCGCCAAAGCAAGAAGGGATTGGCCAGTACTTTCAATACAAAAAATCTTTTTCATTTATGGGAAAAAAATGCTCTCTCGGATATTACATCATGGGCATTGCAAAGTGGATACAAGATACAGTCCAGTTCTATAAAAATACATTTATTTTCAGTTATGGTTTCTTGATCATTAAATAATTTAGCTTCACATGCACTGCTACCTTATCTACTTCGCATGTTCCACGTCATCAAACAAATACTCCTCTCGCCTGTCCCCCAAAAATATTTCGAAATTTTCAGTTATCAGTTTTCAATTCAAATAACCTACACTTGTGAATGCGTATTGTCACTTAAGCATCGATTGTAAAACCTTTAATTTACTTTTTTCCTGGGCATGTTGTTTAGAGGATTTGTTATCAACTAATCAAACGGTGTATTTACGCCTAGTCATAAGGTTGCAAATTCCCCTTTGCCACAAGGAAAAGTTCATGAAAATTCCGCATTGCAAATTATTTGGCAATTTTAAAGAGTTTCATTGAAATCGCTAAAATCAGGAAAAACAAGTACCGCGAAATAAGTAACATTAAGGTTGTGATCAAATGCAATTTCCATTTCCATTAAATAAATTGATCACTCACCACATTACATCAAAATATCCTCAGTGACCTTTAAAACTTACAATGTCACGCGTTCCATCTGAAGTTTTGCGTGACAACTACACAATGTTGTCACAGAGGCCAAAGATTGGTCACGCAATTTTGCATCTGCAAAGTGGATCTACAGTAGGTAACATCTTTTCCCTCGTGATGAGAGGCCGTACGCAACCACAAAAGTTAAATTTTACTCAAGGTTTACTAGAAACAGTTTCTTTGAAATAGCTTTTTAAGGTGAACCGACAAATTAAGCACAAAAAAAAGCAAAAAATATCTTCAAGTACAAAATACCGTTAGGTTAAAAGAAACGGCTTTGTTGATCGACAATTTATAAACACTTAAAAAAAAATCACCGAACACAAAGAACACTTGACAACATAAAAACTCTTAGCTCTTCTTTTCAACTGTCACTGCTGGTTTGAATGGTACTTATTTAACCTAAACGTTTTGTCGTCTGGACAAAAAAACAAAAAAAAAATCATAATTTTTTCAACAACTGATTAGGTGCGATTAATTTTATTTCTCGCTCCATCCTCCCCCTCCCCCATCACTCCTCAGTGTAAAGTGAGGGAGAAAAAAAAAAATAAGCGGTAGGTTTCGATTGAGTATTAGTTCAAACCAAACAATTTTCGATTCATATGCTTCGTCGGTTCCTACAGTCAAATCGATTTCATCTTCACAGTTGGACGTTAAACATGGGTTCATTAACTCTCTACTTCCAGATCTGCTGAGGTCTCCTCAAAAGAAGCGCTAGATGCTAACATACGAGGCAAAGAAGCTATTCGTTATCGCGCGAAATAACTAGGCTGTACTATCTTATCTTGTGTCTATCAATGTAGCATTCTAAATGTAAATTTGGTTCAAAGACCTGCACAATCGTCACTCACAGGTCTCCTTTGATCAATGTTCTAGTTGATTACTTAGATACAATATATCCATTCATAACTTGTTCTTTAACTTCGAAGCCAATAACGGCTCTCGCTAAATTATATATTAGAGTTTAATATATGTGTCCTTCGTAATGACACGAAGCATTCTCAGTGATTTGAAGAACCAACATGTACCCAATAATGACAGAACTTGGACATGTGTATTCCTCATGAGAACAAATTTCCAAATTTAAAAGCCCCAATCTAAAGCCTCAATTCTAACACGTAGTACTAACCACAAACTTTACTGCACCTACTTCACACCACCCTAAGAAAATCAAGGTTTAAATTATCAGGGATGGTCAGAGAATCTAACGACACAGCTGAAGGAGTGAAAGGCAGCGTAAAGGGATAAATATACGCTGTATCAGTCATTAAGAACATCGGGTCTGTCTTGTTATGGCCGCGCTCCACAACAGCACGAATGACAGACGAAGGTACTCTGGCCTCGTACTCGTTCGCTGGAGTATACATGGACAAAATCTTCTGAACCTAAGAAAAATGAAAAAAGAAAAACAAAAAAAAAAAACAAAAATCCTAATTGGTAATTATTACCGGTAATGTATTCTGGTTTGACTAAGCTTTCTAGCTGTTGATTCAGCTCCTTGAAGGGAATTATTTTTTCAAGATACCTTTAAGGACGAAAAACGACTCCAAAACGACCTTCAACGGATGTACATGAGTTACACCGATTTGTTCTCCATACTTGCTCTACCCTTTAAGGGCGGTACACCATAAGCGACAAAGTCTACAAAAGGTCTCTGGACAACCAGCTCTTGTTGTACTCATAGTTGCAAAAGCCTTAAGTTTTTTAAATTCTGTGACTTTTCCTTGACCTGAGAAAATCATGATAATTTTTCCAAAACAAGTCCACGATGTACTCCACAGCTGAACTTACGAGTCAAACTAGTCTGAATTTGTGACACTTAGTTCCGAGAAAAAAGAACTGTCGTTCTCCATATCCAGGGCTTTGATCCCTGTCGTGGGAAGTGTGTTACCAGTTTGTTTTCGGAGCTATCGCAGTATAATTTTCTGATTATGACTACAAATCCGTCAGATATACTTATCTTACCTGTCAGCTGGTAAGTAGAGCGGTTTTCTTACCTGTAAGGTGTTAAGAGAACTACAGACTTCGCAAATCGCGTCCACGTCTTCTAACGTCTTCTTGTTGACTTGGAGTAATTGTGTCGCTTGTATTACGTTCTCTAAAGCTTCCACGATACCGCTGCCCTCCAGTTGGTTCAGGCGGACCCAGTCTTCCAGCTGACTGAGGTTAAATCTACGGAATGAGGAAAAAAATATAAAACGAAAGATTTCCACCATTTCCTTCTTTGAGTATGCCTCCCTTGCCAGCTAGAAAGTTTACCTAACAATAAGATTTGGGAGCTAATGTTCTGTTACTGTCCATAGATTCTTCAATTTTCTTTTTTGTCATTTCCTTTAGAGAAATTTGTATTTTGGTGTTGAGTTTTTTATATTACAATTAAGTTTGGGATTTCAGTAGAAAGAAAAGTTCTATTTTGATCACGGACCTGATCTGCATTCCCCTAGACCAATGGCACATGTCCTTCCTTAACAGCAAGTTATTCATCATGTTTGCACCAATGTAATAGAAGAGCTAAATTATAAAAACAAAATTTCAACAGCAATATGAATTAAGTATTGCTGAAAATCATCAGCAAAAGCAACATCAACAAAAACCAGAATGTAAACAATAAATAATACTACCGAGTCGACCTGACTTACCTGTCTAAAAACCTGTTTGATGATTTCTGGATCCACACAGTGAGCATTAAGTATGGCAAGGAAGTTTGACAGCTGAAATCAGAATATAAATCACATTACTTGGTGCATTTTCAGGCATTGAATCGGCGATCAAATGGAAACTTGACAAAAGAAAAATCGTCCTATAAAATTTACTGGCACTTGTCTCAGCTTCAGGTAATTCTCCAACAAATTTACAATGCAGAGTAGCAAAAGGTCGACAAAGGTAAGGAACAATCGAATAGTACTCTTTAACCCTAAAATGCTAACAAGGAAAGCAAAACTTTTACAAATGGCCGTGAAAAAAAACTTGACTGTGACGTCTGAAATATATTTCGGATATTTCCTCGCGAATTCACTCACCATTTTTGTGATGGACTTCACTGTGATGTCAGCATGAGCTTTGGATCGTCCACCAAATGGTTTAGAACTGGATACGCCTGGAATTGATTCGTACTCAAGCATTCCAGGCACTGCGAATAACAAACAACAACAAAGTCTGTTTCACACTTATGATGTAACGATGTAATGACAGGAGTATGGCAAAGTGAGGAGGTTTTTATGTTATCAAGTTAGTAGTGTGAACAAGCAAACATAACCAGAAAATAACACGACCTATCAGTGTGAACCGTTGGCAATAGCTACACGAGGGAAGAAACGGTATACGAACGTAGTTATTTCATCATACAGTAGTGTGAACTAGTGAACTAAGTCAGGTATTGGCAACGTAACTAACGAGGCAGTGACACAAAGAAAACAAGCGATCTGCTTGTTTTCTCATTTTGTTGTTTTGCCTTGATGTCACAAGTGTGAAGCAAGCTTAACTAGTAACAGCTAGGAATAATTGGTATTATTGCACGACTCGGCAGTCAGAGGGCCAATAACTAAAATCAACTAATCAAAATGCTCCATTCCCGGTCCAATATTCTCTAAGTATTGGACCGGGCACTGTCCCGAATGGTCCCGAATGATACCGCACTTGTTTCCCTTTGAACTTCAGTCGTATAATAAATCTCTTATTAACCAAGCTTGCTCGGGACCGTACTGGAAGAATATCAGCCCTCGGTCTTTTTTGTTCGGACCTCGCTGCGCTCGGTCCGTACTGTCAAGACCTCAGGCCGATATTCTCCCAGTGTGGCCCTCGCGCTTGGTTAATAAGATATATATACGACTTCGTAATCTGAATTATAAATTAAAAAGGAGATCAGGGTTCAGTTGTTCGAAGGCCGATTTGCACTAACCCAGGTTTAAATTTTAATCCACGTTTCCTTAATTCTCTATTCAAGAACCTTTTTGGGAAAATTTTCCTCATTCTTTTCAGAGCATCCTATCACAAGATTGTAGACAAAAATAATTATACTGAATTTTCTTTTAAAGCTTTCAGATCTGAAATAAAATTTCACACTAACTCTGGGTTATCTTAACCCACCTTTGAATAACCCGACCCAGGTCTAAAAAGCCCACGATGAGTGGGAAATTAGATCATCAACGAATTGGACAACACTCGGTCATAACATCATTCTAACCTCAATTATGTAAGGACGTGACGAGTTCAGGCTGACATACTTCGTTCCCAAATACTGACCGAGCCTGAAGCAATCGCTGGTTACACCTTCCCCCCCCCCCCCCCCCACCTTCCTTCCACAATTTATCAGGCTCCCCAAACAGCTAGCTGGTAATCATTTCTACTTCTGGGGGAAATAGGAGCTGAGAGCAAAAGTATTCTCTTCTGGGAAAAAAGACAGTAACTCGGCCGCGGCTTGAATCATGGCACAACCAATTAGCTCACTCTGAGACATTTCTTTCTTCATCAATCCCGTGGAATCATTGTGAAAAAAGCATTTTACCTATCATATTTTGTACAGCTTCCCATATACACTTTACTAAATCTTGATAGACATGTATGGCCAGGTCGCTGAGCACCTGCCGATACTCCGTCAGGTCAAAGTTTTTCAGACAGTGTTGATTTTGTTCTGGAGTGTTGTGCACTTGAAACGCCTGGAAAAAACAGACAAGTGTGTAAATTAAAAAGGCCCTTGACGTAATTACAAGGCACCATAATCAAACCCACAACAACTTGGATGTCAGAGTCAAAGGGCTATCTGGAGATTTGACTCTTTCGTGTGTTTTCTGAATTCGAGAAACATATTCCTAATGCATGAGCTTGGACTTCTTTATTAAAACTCCGTGATGAAAAAAGAGTGTTCTTATTAAATGATATCCTCAGGATCTCACTCTTTCCATTCCTTAAACACGGTACCAGACATAACAATAATTCAAAGTCACAAAGAAGTAACCAACGTTACAATGGTTTTGTACGTTGCAGCCATAACATAAAACAAACCCAAACAAAAGGTGAAGAAAGTGTAATACAAAATATGCCGTAACCAGAATACATAAATAGATAAATAAGGAAGTAAACAAATCGCCAAATAAAAAGTAAAAAATAAACATTTGAGGTCATACGTGTCACACGAAGAAAACATATGAGCAATTAAAGAACATAACAGATAAATCAAATTAACAGAAAAGAAAGATTACAAAAAGACGTTAAAAAAAAATCGTTCAACTAAATGTGATACAACCAAATTCGCCTTTGGTGAAAAGAAGGAAAATAAGTTAGATGATGCAGATACAAGCGTGCATTTAGTGAGACAAACAAACTACGCAGTGTACAATAAGGAAGGTTGGTGGCAAACTAACATCTTTGATGTAATCCTTCATATTACTCCACTGTTTTAGTAGAGATGCGGACAGTCCATCTTCATCGGGTCGTCTTACAAACCACTGAAGAGTTTTCAGTGAACAAAGCGAGAATGAATGAGAATAGTCAGAAGTTAGACACTGAAAGTCACATCACAAAGGAAGACCACTGTGATCACAAAAGGAAATGATAACAAAGAACACAGAAAGATCGGTTAAAGGGCAAAGTTGTAAAAATTTCTCTATAAAATACGAGGAAATTTTCCGATTTTTCTTTTCGCATTCAATAACGGCTCGTATTCTTGTGAATAAAAGGCTGGCGCTCATTCAGATTTTCTTCCCGCCTCTGTTTCAAAACGAGGTCTGGCTCAAGTTCTCGTGCACACTCATTTAAGAGATTTTCCTTCCTTTCCTTTTCAGATTCACGATGAAATTCTACTAATACAAAACATACTTCGGAGGAGGGAGGTCGATGCTACGAAAAACAGATGCCAATCGACATTTTCCATTTAATTGGCATTACACGCAAACATGGAAAAGGCGTTAGTTTCGCTGTAAAAGCTTATTCATTGCAAAATAAGGCGAAAAAAAAACCACAACTGCAGCAAGAAAGATACACATCTTTAGTTGACAGAGTGCGAACGTAAAAGAACAAAAATGTAGCCTTCTTTATCAAATATGTCAAAAAAAGGGCAAAAAGAACAAAGAAACAAGAAGTGTGAGTAGTTAGGCGTTTGGTTGTTATATTAAAAGTGTACTGTAGGCTCGATGCTCGATTTTCGTCCCCCCTTGGGTCCGGTCTTCGGTGGAGGGGAGTGGGCTCAATTCAGGATCAGCGGTCATTGATTGAGCCCATTGACACTACGAATAAAGACTTACTTTATCTCCACTATACTGCTTCATGTCGTGAAGAAGCCGTGATGTATTTGCCAGCCAAAATGCCAAGATATCAAGATTATTCGGGTTTTTCTGTTAATAAAAAGGAAACCATTTTTTTTTTAATATGAGGGATCATGGATCGATACCAAGTTGCACTTGAGTACAGTAAATAAACAGGTTTCTTTCCTCCCTCATGTTATGTAGAGCGTCTCGCTTTCATAGAAAAGTGGCTGGACTAAACCCAGAGTTCTTATGAAGAACGATGCGTTTGTAAAAGTTGTTTCTAGCGAATCTTGAAGAAAGAAAAAGGAAAAAAAAAAAATACTGAGGAGTCCCAGATAAAAAAAGAAAAAAGAAAAAAGAAAGCAGTTCTCATTATTGGGTATGGAACTTGTTTTTTCGAAGGCGTGATTGTAAGGTAAATCATAAGAACTGAGGTTACAAAAAGTGAACATAATGATCCTATGGTCAATTTAAAGACGTCTTTCGACAAAAAACTATCTCAAGGAATCAACGACAACTAAAAGTAAAAAGCACACCAGTGATTATAAATGCAGGCGAACAAGTCGTGATTGGTTTAAACCCTGTGGCGCGAGTTTCAAGGCCAAAAATAAAGCATAACGAAGTAAAACCCAGGCAATACTAGATTATTTTTCGTTTAAAACTAAATAGAAACAATCTGATTCACTTTTTACCTTGACTACTTTTCGGATGCTATTTATACTGCTGGTCAGCAGACTCTGCATTCGCCGGTCATCATTCACGTGATCACAATGCCTGATGCACATGAAAAGAATATGAGCAGGGAGTCCTGGGGTAGCATCTGCCATGGATTTGGGATTCATATCAGTGATAAGGAATTTGATAACTTTATCTTCATCCTCGCTTGAAAATTCGATCATTCCACGGATTTTTTGTTGTCTTAATTGCGGCAGAGGAGGAAGAAGATCCTGCCAAAGTGAACATAAAAGTTTAAAGTATTGTTAGCTGCCCCTATATGTGACTAAGATAATTTAACTGCAGATGTGAATAAGATAATTCAAGTGTTAAAAAATTTTGACATGATGGCCAAAATAATCGTTACCAACAAAAGTATTCTTTCATGTGTTTGCTGGCAGACGGAAGAGCATTTCACTTACTTATCATGTCGCTTATTCTCTGAAAAATTTGAATCAAACTTCGTGTAATAAATAAAACCCGCTTCAAGGTCTAGGGCAGTTTTCTCGCGCACTTGAAACCACCAACCGTGATCGATAAGAAATCCTACGCCATATTGTTCACTAACTTCGAGAAATCTCAGTTAAAATATATCAACAAAAAGGGAAAAACAACCAAAGCAAACAATAAAAACAGAATAAATACCCCTTCCTTATGTGCATGCGAAGATTTCCTAAGCAGCCCGGCATGCCTCATAACCTGGAAGAAACAAATGTTTAGGACTAAATGCCGGTAAATCAAGAGAGTCACAAGAATTATGTAGTAGATATTATTCAATAGCCTTCCAAAGTAACATTGGTAACGGTTGAAAGTCATTTCTCGAACAGGTTTAACTGGAAAAAAACTGTTTTTGTTTCTTTCTTGTTTCTTTTGTTTTTGTTTTCCTTTTTTTCCCTTTTTGTGGTTGATCCAAGTGAACTTTTGGTAACATACTTGCA